>NC_034198.2:24054659-24354659 GCF_002021735.2 Oncorhynchus kisutch | reverse complement strand
CTCTGTCAAAGTGACCATCGGGTTCTTGGCCAGCTCTAAAAGTCTTGGTGGTTCTTAACTTCTTCCATTTAAGAACGATGGAGGCCACTGTGTTTTTGGTGACCTTCAATGCTGTACGCTTCTCCAGATCTGTGCCTCGACACAATCATGTCTCGGTGCTCTACGGACAATTAATTCAACCTCATGGCTTGGTTTTTGCTCTAACATACACTGTCAACTGTGGGACCTTATATACACAGGTGTGTGCCTTTCCAAATCATGTCCAATCAATTGAATTCACCACAGAAACATTTCAAGGATGATCAATGGAAATAGTTTCGAGTCTCCTATACAAAACATGTATTTCTGTTTTTGACCATTTTTGAAACCTGTTTTTACATTGTCATTATGGGGTCTTGTGTGTAGATTGATGATGAACTTTTTATTATTTAATCCATTTTTGTTACTTTAGGGCTGTAAAGTAACAAAATGTTGAAAAAGTCAAGGAGTCTGAATAATTTCCAAATGCACTGTATATAAACTTCTCCTATTTGGCATACCTCTTATGATGCGGTTTACAGCAGCACTGACAGACCTGTTGAATTGACAACTGCGTTGGAGTTTTGAACAACCTTACTCCCCCATTTGTTCCATGTTGGCTGAAGACCTAGCTAGCCAATAACTAGCTAACGCCAGACAAAATGAAAGGGGAGACATAAGTATCTTTGCCATAGATTAGGTGCACGATGTTTCCTCCGACACATTGGTGCGGCTAGCTTCCGGGTTGGATGCGCGCTGTGTTAACTTCTTAAGGTATAGGGGGCAGCATTTTCACTTTTGGATAAATAGCGTGCCCAATTTCAACTTCCTGCTACTCATGCCAGGAATATAAGATATGCATATTATTAGTGGATAGAATTATTATTTGGATAGAAAACACTCTGAAGTTTCTAAAACTGTTTGAGTCATGTCTGTGAGTATAACAGAACTTATGTAGGCATAACAGAACTTATGCAGGCAAAACCCCGAGGACTAACTGTTCAGAATATTTTTTTTTTGGTCTCTGTCTGTTCACTGGCAAATGATATTTCTTAGGAACCTGTTTTCAGTTCCTACCGCTTCCACTGGATGTCACCAGTCTTTGGAATTTGGTCGAGGTTATTCATTTGTGCAATGAAAAAGTAGGCATTCTCGGAACTGGGTAACACTGTTGAAAGTCCGCAAGATGTGAAAAGTAGCGTTGGTTTGTTGTCTTCCTGGATTGAACACAGATAGAACTGTCTACAATTTGATCGATTATTAACGTTTAAAAATACCTAATGTTGTATTACAAAAGTAGTTAGAAATATTTTATAAGTTTATAGGCAACTTTTGAAATATTTTGTAGTGACGTTGCGTTTTTTGGAAGCAGTTTTTTTCTGGATCAAACGCGTCAAATAAATGGACATTTGGATATATATGGATGGAATTAATCGAACAAAAGGACCAATTGTGATGTTTATGGGACATATTGGAGTGCCAACAAAAGAAGGTCGTCAAGGGTAATGCATGTTGTATATTTTATTTATGCGTTTTGTGTAGCGCCTGCAGGGTTGAAATATGCTACCCTCTTTGTTTACTATTGTGCTATCATCAGATAATAGCTTCTTATGCTTTCGCCGAAAAGCCTTTTAAAAATCTGACATGTTGGCTGGATTCACAACGAGTGTAGCTTTAATTGAGTATCTTAGATGTGATTTAATGAAAGTTAGATTTTTATATCATTAAAAAAAAATTGCCACGCTGCATTTTCCCTGTTTTTTACCCAAGTGGGACGCAACCGTCCCCTATACCATAAGAAGTTTTTAGAAGCAGTGCGGCTTGGTTGGGTTGTGTATCGGAGGACGCATGACTTTCAACCTTCGTGTCTCCCGAGCCCGTACGGGCGTTGTAGCGATGAGACAAGATAGTAGCTACTAACAATTGGATACACGAAATTGGGGCAAAAAAGGTGTAAAATTTAATTTTAAAAAATATTTTAAAAAATCTAGTAAATACCTATATCAAATACATGTAACAGAAATATTGCCTGTCATTGGCACTAGCTACTTGCACTGTTAATCTGACCACTGTGCTTCCAGTAATGCACTGTACATTCCAGAAATACAGTATGTTACTGTAGTCAGGTGTTCCAGTAATATGCTGTAAATTTGTGTTACAGTAAAGGTCCTGTAAATCTACAGTAATTTACTTGCTTCCTCGCAGACAGTAATTTACAGTACATTTACAGGAACCTACTGACTACTGTGCTGCCAGTAATCTACTGTAGGAATGACAGGAAATGTTTTACGGTGTGTTGTTAGAAACCAAGTTGTTAATCAACACAACAGAGAGACCGTGTGGACAGAATGTGACATGCTTGTTTTGAGGAAAGCAGCGAGCACAGAGCCCCTGGCATGGCCAAGCATCCGGTACAACACTCTTGACACTACAAATCCTGTCAGTTGCCATGGAGAAGCAGACCCATCATTCCCTTCATTTGACCTCCCTGGCTTTCCTGCTGTCAGTGGACGGGTTCAGTCCGGGTGCAAGGCATCCTCTCCTCACCCCACCCCCCTGAAGTTTTGGCCCCAGCAGAGTGGAGGGGGTTAGCTTCCTTCCCTGTTTAGGGAGCAATGGCAGGATGGAAGGATGGAGGGAAGGGGTATGTTGTTGTCCTGGGATCTATCGCAGTCTGGGGATGGTGGTGGTGTTGTAGTAAGGACCACACATTGTTTACAGACAACAAAGGCGTGTCCACTGGCCCGGACCTGGCCTGCACATTTCGTCCTTCTGGGAGGAGGGGTGGGGTGGAGATAGATTGTAAAACAAAAAAGACAGAGCAAGAGGAGGAAATGGACAGATACCTTGCCACTCCAACATCTGCTCCTCCCTTCCCTCTAATGTGTTTGTTTCCTCTCTCTCTGTGTGTGTGTGTGTGTGTGTGTGTGTGTGTGTGTGTGTGTGTGTGTGTGTGTGTGTGTGTGTGTGTGTGTGTGTGTGTGTGTGTGTGTGTGTGTGTGTGTAACTTTCCTAAGTAAGTGCCATGGATTTGGCTGAGGCTTCAGGCCACAAAGACTGGGGACCTTTAGTTCTCTCCCCAGGCCAGCAGAGGCAGTTAGGTCCCATTCTATCAATCAGTCTAGCCTGCTCTATGGTCCAAATACTGGAAAATTATACCAAAAGACAGACAGGCATACACACACGGACACCCACACAAGCACAAACACACACCCCGATACCTTAGTCTTCCTGGTTAATTGAGCACGTGTGACCTGCCTCCAACATTCCAGAATGAAGCCTGGGCTTCGGGTCCTCATCTCTCTGCATACAGAGTTTCCGCGAGATGCAGCGTTCTAGAGGGGCTGTAGTGTTTGGCTCCAACAGTCATTCCATCTAAGGGGTGGATTGTCATCAAGTGTGGTTGACAAGGCCTATGTTTCATTTCATGTGTTTTCTTTGTCTCCCCACCAATTCGATATGTGTTAACTTTTTCAGTATGTCTGCATTGGAGAAGTGGTTGTGTCAGCTTTACTTCAATATGAGGAGTACAGAGTACAACATCACATAGTGAATCCATCAATCTATCAAATGTATTTATAAAGCCCTTCTTACATCAGCGGATGTCACAAAGTGCTGTACAGAAACCCAGCCTAAAATCCCAAACAGCAAGCAATGCAGGTGTAGAAGCACGGTGGCTAGGAAAAACTCCCTAGAAAGGCCAGAACCTAGGAAGAAAACTAGAGAGGAACCAGGCTATGAGGTGTGGCCCAGTCCTCTTCTGGCTGTGCTGGGTGGAGATTATAACAGAACATGGCCAAGATGTTCAAATGTTCACAGATGACCAGCAGGGTCAAATAATAATCACAGTGGTTGTAGAGGGTGCAACAGGTCAGCACCTCAGGAGTAAATGTCAGTTGGCTTTTCATAGCCGATCATTCAGCGTATCTCTGAACCCAATGATGAAACTCTTAAAAGGGATAATCGACACCAAACCACTAATTCCTGTGATTAACAGTGTTAAAAGGTGTTAAATAACACTAATATGTTGAAAAAAATTGTGAACAATGTTTCCTTTTGTCGTTGTAACAAGGATGGTAGAAACGTGAAAATAATTTGGGGAAGTCTGTTGCAGCTCAAATCTACAAAAAAAACAGTGCAATACTCTCTCTATCTGGGCTGGTTGGCTGGCTAGCTACATAGCTAGCTAGAAAGCATAGCTACACAAAATACCAAAGTCACTATCATCATGTAAAGTAGCTAGCTAGCTGTAAAATAGTTTAAACAAACATCACTACCAATTTAGGGGTCTTACTGCCAGAACAAAAGCAGAGTGATGTTGATTTCCCACAGAGATACTTTTGAGGGATATGGGAAATTCTTAACGCCCATTGTGTACATCGTCCTTAAGTCGTCAATGGGCAGTGTAGTACATTCTAGGTGATTCTGGGACAAGGAGAGCTCTTCTTCAAGGTGTGAATGGGAGTCAATTGGGCACAAGCTCAAAAACCGAACATTAGCATTTATTTTGTGAACGAGAAGTACAACATTGTGAATATTTTCCAAGATGTGAGATAATGTAAGTAACGTGTTCTCTGTTATATTGTATAGCTTTGGAATTGTGACATTACGTACATTTGAGGAAAATAGGCAGGTTTCCCGACTCATACCATGACTTTCAGAAGGGATTGCATGACGATTAGCTTAGCAACCACGTGACGGAGCATGACAATGTGAATGGGCTTAGTCGACAGTCAGTTCAGTGGGTCGTTTCTCCATTCATTGCCCAATGGGATTCCTATCTCCTCCTTTCTGTAATATCTCTGTTTCCTACAGACACAGGGCCCATTGCGACATGGTACTTGAAGGAGAAACAGAGTGGAATAATTTGGTACACTGTTTAGATTGAGCACATCTAAGCAAAATATATACTCTGAACAAGAATATAAACGCAACATGCAAAAAATGTCAACATTTTTACTGAGTTACAATTCATATAAGGGAATCAGTCAATTGATTGTCAATACTATAAATTCATTAGGCCCTAGTCTATGGATTTCACGTGACTGGGCAGGGGAGCAGCCATGGGTAGGCCTGGGAGGGCATAATGTCACGTTCTGACCTTAGTTCTTTTGTTATGTCTTTGTTTAGTATGGTCGGGGGTGAGTTGGGTGGGTTGTCTATGTTCCTTTTTCTATGATTTGGGATTTCTGTGTTTGTCCTGGTATGGTTCTCAATCAGAGGCAGCTGTCATTCCTTTTCCCTGATTGAGAACCATACTTAGGTGGCCTGGTTTCACTTTTGAGTTGTGGGTGATTGTATCCTGTGTCTGTGTTTGTACCACACGGGACTGTTTCGATTTTTGTTTGTTCATTCACGTTGTTATTTTGTATTTTTGTAGTGTTCAGTTTTATATATTAAAATGTTCACTTACGACGCTGCGCATTGGTCCTCCAATCCTTCCTACTACTCCTCTTCATCAGAAGAGGAGGAGGACAATCGTTACACATTAGCCCACCCACTTGGGAGCCAGGCCAACCCACTGGAGAACCAGGCCCAGCCAATCAGAATGAGTTTTACCCCACAAAAGGTCTTTATTACAGATAGAAAAACACATCAGTTTCATCAGCTGTCTGGATGGCTGGTCTCAGACGATCCAACAGGTGAAAAGCCAGATGTGGAGGTCCTGGACGGGCAAGGTTACACGTGGTCTGCGGTTGTGAGGCTGGTTGGACGTACTGCCAAATTTTCTAAAACAACATGGAGGCGGTATATGGTAGAGAAATTAACATTAAATTGTCTAGCAACAGCTCTGGTGGACATTCCTGCAGACAGCATGCCAATTGCACGCACCCTCAAAACTTGAGACATCTGTGGCATTGTGTTGTGTGACAAAATTGCACATTTTAGAGTGGCCTTTTCTGTCCCTAGAACAAGGTGAACCTGTGCAATGATCATACTGTTTATTCAACTTCTTGATATGCCACACCTGTCAGGTGGATGGATTATCTTGGCAAAGGAGAAATTCTCACTAACAGGGATGTAAACGAATTTGTGAACAACATTTGTGAGAAATAAGCTTTTTGTACGCATGGATATTTTCTGGGATCTTTTATTTCAGACCATGAAACATGGGACCAACACTACATGTTGAATTTCTATTTTTGTTTAGTCCTTTGTCATGAGGATTATTTTTAAAATTTGATTTCCCCTTTATTTAACCAGGTAGGCTAGTTGAGAACAAGTTCTCATTTGCAACTGCGACCTGGCCAAGATCAAGTTAGGGAGGTAAGATTCATTTTTGCAGTTCATTCCAGTCATGGGCAGCAGAGAACTGGAAGGAGAGGCATCCAAAGGAAGAATTTGCTTTGGGGGTGACCAGTGAGATATACCTGCTGGAGCGCGTGCTACGGGTGGGTGCTGCTATTGTGACCAGTGAGCTGAGATAAAGAGGGTCTTTACCTAGCAGAGCCTTATAGATGACCTGGAGCCAGTGGGTTTGGCGACGAGTATGAAGTGAGGGCCAACCAACGAGAACATACAGATCGCAGTGGTGGGTAGTATATGGGGCTTTGGTAACAAAACGGATGGCAAAGTGATAGACTGCATCCAATTTGCTGAGTAGAGTGTTGGAGCCTATTTTGTAAATGACATCGCCGAAGTCGAGGATCGGTAAGATGGTCAGTTTTACGAGGGTATGTTTGGCAGCATGAGTGAAGGAAGCTTTGTTGCGAAATAGGAAACCGATTCTAGATTTAATTTTGGATTGGAGATGTTTTTGTGAGTCTGGAAGGAGAGTTCACAGTCTAACAAGACACCTAGGTCTTTGTAGTTGTCCACATATTCTAAGTCAGAACCGTCCAGAGTAATGATGCTGGACGGGCTGGCAGGTGCGGGCAGTGATCGGTTGAAGAGCATGCATTTAGTTTTACTTGCATTTAAGAACAGTTGGAGGCCATGGAAGGAGAGTTGTATGTTATTGAAGCTCGTCTGGAGTTAAGTTAACACAGTGTAAAACGAAGGGCCAGAGGTATACAGAATGGTGTCGTCTGCGTAGAGGTGGATAAAATAATCACCAGCAGCGAGAGCGACATCATTGATGTGTACAGAGAACAGAGGCGGCCCGAGAATTTAACCCTGTGGCACCCCCATAGAGACTGCCAGAGGTCCGGACAACATTTGACATACTGAACTCTATCTGAGAAGTAGTTAGTGAACCAAGCGAGGCAATCATTTGAGAAACCAAGGCTGTTGAGTCTGCCAATAAGAATGTTGTGATTGACAGAGTTAAAAGCCTTAGCCAGGTCAATGAATACGGCTGAACAGTAATGTCTCCTATCGATGGCGGTTATGATATCGTTTAGGACCTTGAGCGTGGCTGAGGTGCACCCATGACCAGCTCGGAAACCAGATTGCATAGCGGAGAAGGTACGGTGAGTTTCGAAATGGTCGGTAATCTGTTTGTTAACTTGGCTTTCAAAGACCTTAGAAAGGCAGGGTAGAATAGATATAGGTCTGTAGCAGTTTGTGTCTAGAGTGTCTCCCCCTTTGAAGAGGGGGATGACCGCGGCAGCTTTCCAATCTATGGGAATCTCAGACGATACGAAAGAGAGGTTGAACAGGCTAGTAATAGGGGTTGCAACAATTTCGTCAGATAATTTTAGAAAGAGAGGGTCCAGATTGTCTAGCCCGGCTGATTTGTAGGGGTCCAGATTTTGCAGCTCTTTCAGAATATCAGCTATCTGGATTTGGGAGAAGGAGAAATGGGGAAGGTTTGGGCGAGTTGCTGTGGTAAGCGCAGGGCTGTTGACCAGGGTAGGAGTAGCCAGGTGGAAAGCATGGCCAGCCGTAGAAAAATGCTTCTTGAAATTCTCAATTATTATCGATTTATCGGTAGTGACAGTGTTTCCTAGCCTCAGTGCAGTGGGCAGCTGGGAGGAGGTGTTCTTATTCTCCATGGACTTGACAGTGTCCCAGATTTTTTTTGAGTTTGTACTACAGGATGCAAATTTCTGTTTGAAAAAGCTAGCCTTAGCTTTCCTATCTGCCTGTGTATATTGGTTCCTGACTTCCCTGAAAAGTTGCATATCACGGGGGCTATTTGATGCTAATGCAGAACGCCACAGGATGTTTTTGTGCTGGTCAAGGGCAGACAGGTCTGGAGTGAACAAAGGGCTATATCTATTCCTGGTTCTACATGTTTTGAATGGAGCATGCTTATTTAAGATGGTCAGGAAGGCACTTTTAAAGAATAACCAGGCATTCTCTACTGACGGGATGAGGTCAATGTCATTCCACGATACCCCGGCCAGGTCGATTAGAACGGCCTGTTCGCTGAAGTGTTTTAGGGAGCGTTTGACAGTGATGAGGGGTGGTTGTTTGACCACAGACCCATTACGGATGCAGGTAATGAGGCAGTGATCGCTGAGATCTTTCGACTGAATTGAGTTACCACCAATAAGTATTGCGTATATTCATTTTTAGTCCTATTAACTTCACAGATCCTAAGTGAATATGTTATTGTTGAACAGTCAAAATCATGTTTTTCCTGAAATATTTGGATATTTGAACCAGATCAAAGTATGATGACCAAAGTATGAAAAATGAATGTTGCTTTTGCATTGATAAAGTTTGATCATAAAATACCTGGTCCACTCCCCCATGTCAAACAATTGGATTCATTATTAAGGGGACAAGGCGACTTCACCTTAACTATCATTTTAATACACCAATGGTAACATGATATTCTCTCATCTAATTTAAATAAGTATTGCCTTGTAAACAACATCGGAGAAGGTGTGTTGGCAGAGGAGTGGTTTATATATCAAGATAGCAGTGGAGGCTGCTGAGGGGAGAAAGGCTCATAGTAAATGGCTGGAACTGAGTGAATGGAAAGGCAACAAATCATGTGTTTGATGTATTTGAATCTATTCGAACTTATTCCACTCCAGCCATTACCACAACCCTTCCTCCCCAATGAAGGTGCCACCAACCTCCTGTGCTAAATAGCTACTCTACTGGTGCCAAAATTTGACTGTAACGTGTCAGCAAATATACATCATTAAAAGGTTACCCTATTCATCTTTGGCAAAGATACTTGCTAGGTCTTCAGGCAGTAGCTATCTAGCTATATAAACCACGCCCCTCTGCAAACACATTTTCTCCAATGTTGTTTACAAGGTAAGAGAATATCATGTTACCATTGGTGTTAAGGTGATGTCACCGTGTACCATTAAAAACCTATTATGGAATCGCCCCTTTTTTTCACCTAAAATGACATTCCCAAATCTAACTGCCTGTAGCTCAGGACATGAAGCAAGGATATGCATATTCTTGGTACCATTTGAAAGAAAACACTTGGAAGTTTGTGAAAATGTTAAATTTATGTAGGAGAATATAACGCAATAGATCTGGTAAAAGATAATACAAAGAAACAACATGTTTTTTGTATTTTTTTGTACCATCTTTGAAATACAAGAGAAAGGTCATAATGTATTATTCCAGCCCAGGCGTAATTTAGACTTTGGCCACTAGATGGCAGCAGTGTATGTGCAAAGCTTTAGACTAATCCAATGAACCATTGCATGTCTGTTAAAAATGTTGTATCAAGAATGCCCAAATGTGTCTAATGGGTTTATTTTGGTTTATTTTCAAGTTCATAACTGTGCACTCTCCTCAAACAATAGCATGCTATTCTTTCACTGTAAATTGGACAGTGCAGTTAGATGAACAAGATTTTAATTTTTCTGCCTATATCAGATATGTCTATGACCTGGGATTTTTGTTTTGTTTCTTGCAACCTCATGCTAATCACATTAGCCTACGTTAGCTCAACCTCCCCGTGGGAAAACACAGATCCTGTAGAGGTTAATAATGAATCCATGTGTTTGACATGGGGTAGTGACAGTCTTCACACTCTGTGTTAATTTAGTACTCTCAGTGTTGATTTAACTTTCTGTGTAGTAAGTTACAGTATGTTTACCTTCAAGAAAACCAGGTCAAAGTATGATGACCAAAGTATGAAAAATGACAGCGTTGGTTCATTAGCTTTTGTAACCATTTGTTGGTTTAATCCTTAACCACTAACGTTTACTCTGCCAAGCAGCAAGCCCCAGGCGACTGACAGCGGTCACAGCCACTGGGGGATTAATGAGGCATTTAGCCAGCCATTCACAAACACTGGAACACAAGGCTGACCAACGGTGGTGCTGAGATGGTGGGACTATTTGTTTGGTACAATCACCATGGCAACAGAGAATTGAGCAGGGGAGCTTAATGAAATCGAAGGCTTGCGCTTGGCTAGAAGTTTGACCAGGAGAAGAGGCATTGGCAGGACATGGATGTCTGTCTGTAAGGAGAGAAGAATTTGAATTAATATACTTTATTGACATTTCATGTGAAGGGTATGAAGCCTTTCCTGAAGGAGCTGCTGGACCCAACAGGACGCCATTGCCAAAGCAAGTGAAGTATTTAATAAACAATACAAATGTAGAATAAGATTAAAGACATTTCACATGTCATATTATATCTCTGGAACGAGAGAGAGACATTTAGAGAGGGAGAGAGGAGTGTTGCAAGACGACCACACACAGACCAACCTTATACCTCCACTTTATGGTGGTTTATTTATGCAGCTGGGACATATAGTGTATTATACCCTTCAATTCGACACGGAATGTCTCTGAAAACCTTTATTTTAATATTCCAGTTGATGACTCTAGTTTCAAGAGTCATGTTTTCATAGTTGTTACAAAGTGGGAATGTTTCTAATCATGTGTTAATACTTCTAATACTTAAAGAGCTGCATTGCTAGAGGAAAGTGAAAAACAAACCCTTAATGATGAAAATGCAGCAAGGGCCAAATGAAGGTCCTTTACTAAGGGGACTGACGGCTGTTGACTCAAAACCGTTGGAAAATATCTACCAAAATATTTACCAAAATATTTCCCCTTGCTTCTAACTAACAAGGGCAGACTTCATTCCAGAGCTGTCAGGCATGAGTAGGGTGAAGACCGCAGAGAAAAACCTGAGTCTGCCCATTCTTTACCCTGTCTACACTTCACCCGTTCAATCACAAGAGAGCACGCAAGCACACGTAAACATACACACACACACACACACACACACACACACACACACACACACAACCACTCTTTACATGAAGCCGCCATCACAACTAAAGCAACATCACTTGAGCAATGCGATTAAAATGTTATAGCCTAGCCTGGAATTTGAAACGGATCTTTTTCCATTAAACACATGTAAAAAAATATATATAATAATAATAGTTTCCTGATCTTTCTTATATCCTCTCAGTTAGAGGAAAGACCCTTCAGAACAAACTTTGTATTTTTTATTATCTGTTGTTCCATGTAGTGAATCTGTTAATCAATGTGTTTGTATGGGATAATAAAAAAATATGTTTTTTTAATATAGCATTTTTAAGGGGTCTTAAAATTCAAAATGAAATAGCTATATGACCCCAAATGACCCCCCACTGATCGAATTACAGTATTGTACAGTATTGTGTGTAGTAGTGGTTTGTTTTGGTAGTCATGTGTGTGGTAGTAGTGTGTTTGGTTAGTAGTGTGTATGGTGGGTGGTAGTAGTGTATTTGGGTAGTCGTGTGTGTGAGTTTGGCAAACTGACTCATACTCTGCCACCCATGTACAGTACCAGTCAAAAGTTTGGACACACCTACTCGTTCAAGGGTTTTTCTTTATTTTTACTATTTTTACTATTTTAGAATAATAGTGAAGACATCAAAACTATGAAATAACACATATGGAATCATGTAGTAACCAAAAAAAAATGTTAAACAAATCAAAATAAATGTTATATTTGAAATTCTTCAAAGTAGCCACCCTTTGCCTTGATTTGTTTAACAATATTTTGGTTACTATGTGATTCCATATGTGTTTTTAGATGTCTTCACAATTATTCTAGAATTTAGAAAATAGTTCAAATAAAGAAAAACCCTTGCACGAGTAGGTGTGTCCTCACTTTTGACTGGTACTGTACATGATACTGACATGTTCTACTCTGCACTGCGGTTTGAATGTCCGTCTGTAATCTTTATCTGGGATGGAGGGGTTGTGTAAAACACCAGGCCTGTTAGAAGGGGGTGTCCCATGACCACCTGCAGAGCTCAGAATTGGTCCCTGATTAGACCAATGACCTTGGCACTGAAATGGTTTGCAGCTGCGGCTCCCAGGTCCATGTATCTGCTGCTAATGCACTCCCCCTACCAGCCCCATCCTGCCTGCTGGCCTGCCAGCAACCCTCTATTCCCCCAACTCTCATTTCACCCAACCTCAAATTCCTTACAGATGTCTACCTGGGAGTAATCTGCTGTCACAGTCAGACAAAGGGGTGTCCCGTGCCTGGCTCAACGTACAAGAAAATGTTATGCAGCTCTTTCAATACACAGACTTGACAAAAATAATGTCTATGAACTGTGTAAGATGTATATGAAAAGGACGACAGCTCCTGCTTTGACTGCCATGATTGAGTTCTGCTTACTAAATTGTGTGCATCACATACTGTACATATACGATGGAGGGAGATGAAGAGATGTGTCTACTTGTGTCGTGAACCATATTAGCCTCTCGTGTCAGTTTAAGTTGTAGAACTGCATGACGTCCATGCTAGGGGCAGCGTTCCTCACTGGCCATAAATACACATGCATGGAGCGCCGTAGATCACGATGGCACATACTCTAGTTGTGACCCCTCAGATATTTTACACAGATATCTTGTTGACTGCTTACACACATACAGATGTAGCATCTAAATTTGATCCAGTTTGCTACAGCAGGGGAAAAAATCCTGCAGCAACAGGAAATGTGAATTGTTATGTGGTTATAATTAATGGATATTTGTGCATGGTTTGATACGTTTTTCATGAGGGAAAATTAGGTCTGAAATTTCAGGTCTGAAAATAAACGACACGTTTAAAATGTCCTGCATTGCAGGAAGTTTCTCCTGGTACGGGGTGATCAAATGAAGATCCTACATCTGTACACACACACACCTAGTACCACTTATTACTCTGTGCTCATTAAAACAAGCCTCAGTGAATTTCTCTCATGTCTAGAGGGGTGTATTTATAAGTGGCTAGTCTGCCTAGCCTAGCATGCCACAGATTACTGGGCTGTTACCAGACCTGCCACCAAAGGCCAAACTACATTCCTGAAACCCTCTATTAGATGCATGGTTATAACATAACATAGAGAAGCACGGTCAGCTCCTCTCCCATCCACATCGTTATACATTAGTCCTCATCTTGTTGATGTCCATGTGGTATATCTTCATCTGAAATAACAAGTCGTAGTGATATTCCTTCCAAAAAGATGCCAAGGCTATGTTAATAAGGTTTATTTTGGAGGCTGGGTTCCTAGCATGCAAAGTGATGGGTGTGTCTGCTATAGTATTTTTGTTTAACCTTTATTTAACTAGGCAAGTCAGTTAAGAACAAACCCTCCCCTAACCCGGATGACACTGGGACTACCAGTCACAGCCGGATGTGATGCAGTGTCCCCCCCCCCCCCCCCCGGGTCTCAGCTCCTTCTCAAAAGACATGGTTAAAACCTACATCTTCTCTCCCTCTCCCACTCTGTCTCGCTCTTACTGATGGATATTAAACCTAGTTGGATGCAGCCTGCCTCATGTTCAGTTTCCATTCCACCATTCCTCCATCCCCTGTTTAAAATAAAACCAACAATCCAGCCTGCTTATTTTTAGCCTCAGAATCTGCACTATAATATCAGTCTAATGGCACGGTTCTGGAGATACTGAGATACTGTTCTCAAACTGTAAAAGGCAAAAAAGTGTGATGAATTGGGATTTGAACCAAGGTTTCCTGCAGGCCACAAGACTGCGATAGCCCCGTTGAGCTAAAGACTAGTCATAAACACAAGTCTCACAAGGGTTCTGGCAAGGCTCTTAATCATGCGAGGGTGGTTAAGAAGCAGGTTCAAACCAGGACCATCATGTTCTCCTGCTCTTCAGTGAAACACATTACCTGGCCAGACAGTCCAACTCATGCCAGTACTGAAGAGATCAGGAATAGCACCACGTTCCTGGTCTCTGAATCCCAGCTCACAGCCTTTCCTGCTTCTCAGTAGAGGAATGAGAAGCAAATCTTTGGCAGGGGCTTGGATGGGGATGGTGTAGTGGGGAAGTGGGAGTTGGGTTGCCAACTAAGGGATGCACATGCTGCGATTAATGGCCAATTTGAAGGTTACCAGATGTCTGCTTTTAATGGACCTGGTCCCTCATAAAGATACTATAGGCTTACAGCTGAACTGAGGGCAATAATGACCAAAAAATGAAATGCTGGGTTAAAAATCAACCCAGTTTTGGTTATTTGGTGAATATTGGACAGAACACACCCTGGGTTATTTGGATGTTTACATACTGCAAATTAAATTTAGCCTTAAAATGTTTGACATTTTGCACATTCTGCTAGACCAGGGTTTCCCAAACACGGTCCTGCCCCCCCACTACATAGCTTGATGATAAGTTGGTTACTTGAATCAGCTGTGTAGTGCTAGGGCAACAACCAAAGTATGCACCCAGGGGGGCAGGAACGAGCTTGTGAAACTCTGTTCTAGACAAATAAGATTGCTTATTACATATTATAAAAAGGTGGTATCTATCCCAACATTGGGATTAGCATAGTTTCTTAGCAAAATCATACACTTCTGTAAGCCTCATTGAAGCCACAAAAATGTCAATATTCAACCTTTACGCACAATAACTACACAACAGAATAGATTAACAGGAATTATATTTACTCTCACGGGTGGCTAAAAAGAACAATCTGAAAGCCATGCCCCAACAAATTATGCCTCTAGTCTTCTGATCAATAACCCAGCACCAATAACACACAGCATCAACAACCAAAACTTGCTCTTTTAAAGAAAACAACCCATCTATGTGACCCAACACCTGCAACCCAGCATTTGGGTCAACCACACAACCCAGCATTTGGGTAAACCACACAACCCAGCATTTGGGTAAACCACACAACCCAGCATTTGGGTCAACCACACAACCCAGCATTTGGGTAAACCACACAACCCAGCATTTGGGTAAACCACACAACCCAGCATTTGGGTCAACCACACAACCCAGCATTTGAGTCAACCACACAACCCAGAATTTTATAGAGTGTAGGTGATTGTTTCAGGGGTCTATGGGGTCTATGTAGGAGTGGACTGGATGCTAGAGAAAGAGATGTTAAACAAGAACAAGTTTCCAATTAGTTTGGTAAAAAAAACACCCTGCCAAAGCAACCTCTACCAAATCAAAAGACGACATCTGTACTCTTTTCTTCGTAATTTTGATGCAGCAAGTAAGAATAGATGATTGACAGACACAGAGGGGTTAAAATCCCCTCCTCGGGCTCTGTCCCATTCACTGGAGCACATCCCTACAGCCAGCAGATATTTTACAAGTGGACTGTGTGACCAGGCAAGAAGTACTTCCAGATAAAAGGCCCAGGGGACATCTGTCGTGCCAAGAGAGAGAAACAGAAGAACAATCCTCCCCTCCCCTTCCTGTTCGCATCTAAAGCAGACCACAGAGACTCATAACAAGAGACAGTAGTGTAGAGGACGAGAGAGAAAGTGCAGGACAGAGAAGGGACATCATGGATAGAAACAAGGGGCAGGAAGTCAACATAATGAATAACACATTAATAGTGTTGCCCTATTTGCCGCTTTGCAATACCTTGGAATAAGATTTTCCGTTGGCTCTGCTACCAGCCTAACAAGGCAGACGGATGTGTGTGTATGTTAATGCAGGCCAGGGGTGTGAGAGTCCTACTTCCGGGCCAGTTGTCAAGCTCACACTGTGGGCACTGGACAACAGCAGCAGGACCCCCCCCCCCCAATAAACAAGGTGTTGTCCTCAAACTCAAGGAAAGCAGAGTGAAAACACACTGGAACCAGCCTGGTGTTCAATAGGCAATAAATTGTAAAAAAATGCTCCGAAATGGAGTAAACCGGATCCTATTTGAATTTGTTTTCGTTTTATGTTGCACAACATTTTGCTACAGAGTGTCCTAATGAACATGACCTTGGAATCTCAGTTTCACCAACCAAATGGGGAGGAAATAGTTCCTACGGGTTGAAGTGCTGTTTATGACCAAAACGTATAGTATCCATGTGTGGAGATGTATGTTTTGGAGTATTTTTGAAGTGGTATAGGTTTTGTGTTTCAGTGTGTGTATGAGTGTGTGTGTGTGTCTGTGTAGTTCAGGATGTCCATTGACTTCCTCTATCTGACAGAATGCTTTATGAGCACAGTTGAAGAATTTGTTGGAATGGGCCTTGGAGTCAGGAAATTTGAAAACACAAAAAAATAAAAGTGTCCCTTTAGGACTCTTTTGGTTGATACAGGAAGGAAGGGGCCCTCTTGTGAAAACCAAAAAAACAAGCAATTTTACAGTACTCTGCTGCATAGCTAGAGTACTAAAAATCAAGGATAAGGAATGTACAGTAACTATGTCATACAATCTAAGATATTTGATAAGCACTTATTTGCTCTACCTGCTGTAGAACACTGATCAACAGCATTCAATCTCAGCACCTTTACTGTACAATACACGTCATACTGAGCTGAATACATGTGCTACTCCACACTTACATACTGCATACAGTTCAATGTGTTTTTCAAATGGAAACAGTCTGAAAAACTAACACTAAATCCAAAAGCAACTCTTCCCTCTTTCTGCAACTGCAGTCCAGGAGTAGGATGGCCAGGGTTGTAACAGGGTTCATAATGACCATGAGCTTGTGTTTAAAATGTAAAGGTCACCTACAGACAGTCCCTGATTGGTCAGCAATTGTGAACAGCCTACCACGTCCTTGGAAGCCTCTCCTTTAACCAGAATTGAAAGACACTAACGAGCAGAACACATTCAGCTCTTAACTCTTGCCCTCCACTCATGGTAAAACATGATGAATAAAAGCTGTAGTAAAAAACTATCCTAGCTCTGATTACTGACTACTGCTGAGTTTATTGCCAAACCCAGATTACTCACATACACTAATACCACTCAGTGCACTGCAAGTGCCAACAGGTTGATAAGCATTATGCACAAATGTTACATACTCTGATAGAAAATTAAATTAATATGTTGCATACAATACCCACAGTATTTATGGATGACTTTAGAGTGAGTTACTGGTTTATCTAAGCCTGTGAGGTGAAAACCACCACTTACTACATCTTCCATGTGGTGACTCTGCTCTGTCTCCCAGGGTCTTGCAGCACCGGTCTAGGTCTGCACCCTGGCTGTCTGCCTGTTCTCCAGAGCTGGCCTGCCTACATCACCTATGTGTCTGACACAGTCCGAGACCTGCAGGAGAGTGAGAAGAGGAGGAGGGGAGAGAACTCTACCTGTGTCACTCAGACTGCATGGGCGTCACCCCACCGCCAACAAGTCACAGGAGTGGCAGACCAAGGCACCATGAAAACCCATAGGTTGTTTCCATGTCAACTAGACCAACAGGTCATCTCCAGTTTCAGTGGATGAATAACTCATCCTCTCCAGCGTCCTGCACAACGTTTGACATACAGCAACACACAATCCCTTTCTTCTCCTCCTTCCAGTCTGCTGTCTATCCCTCTCTCTCTTAGTTCCTGGTCCACTCCCCTGACCTCTCCTTCTTCTGCCCCTCCGCCTCCTCTTTCTGATGGTTCAGCCCCTTATAACGCCCTTCTTCTCCTCTGGCCTCACTTCTTCCTTCTCTGTTTGTCAGCACAACCCCTTCCCTCCCTTCTCTAGCCTCCTCTCCTCTCTTTTCCCTTCCTTATTCTCCTACAGCCTCTCATCCATTCTCTTTCAGCACAGCCCTTTCTTTCCCTCCTTGTCTTTCTTCCCCACTTCTCTTAGCAACCTCTCTCCTACCTTCTCAGTCCACCCAGGCTGTCCATGGCCATTCCCTTACGATGCGGTTCTGCAGGCAGAGTACAGAGAGAAGAGGGGAGTGCAAAGTATGAGTTCATGTTATAGGTACAACCTTTATTTAACTAGGCAAGTCAGTTAAAACCTGTTATGGCGAGGAGGGGGGAACTCCCCCCCCATTCAGCTGAAAAGGTGGTGCGAGGAATTCAAAAATATTCTTTCGAAATATTTAACTTTCACACATTAACAAGTCTAATACAGCAAATGAAAGATACATATCTTGTTAATCTACCCATCATTTCAAATTTTTTCAAATGTTTTACAGAGAAAACACAACATATATTTATGTTACACCACCACCACCATTAGAGATAAAATGAATCACTAACCTTTTGATAATCTTCATCAGATGACACTCATATGACATGTTACACAATACATTTATGTTTTGTTCGATAATATGCATATTTATATCCACAAATTTCGGTTTACATTGACGCCATGTTCAGAAATGCCTCAGAAAGCTACGCCAGATAACAGAAATACTCATCATAAACTTTGACAAAAGATACATGTTCTACATATAATTAAAGATACACTGGTTCTTCATGCAACCGCTGTGTCAGATTTATTTTAAATGCAATAATCTGAGACGGCGCTCAGACGTAAATATATTTCTCCGCCATGTTGGAGCCAACAGAAATACGATATTACATCATAAATATTCCCTTACCTTTGATGATCTTTCATCAGATTGCAGTGCAAGGAGTCCTAGTTCCACAATATATCGTTGTTTTGTTCCATAATGTCCAATACTAGTGTCCAATTAGCTGCATTTGCTAGCACTTTCAGCTCACGTGCCCAAAAGCTGACGCTGGTCCAGGAGAACTCGGACGAAAACTTCAAAAATATATATTCCAGTCAAATAAACTGGTCAAACTAAGTAGAGAATCAATCTTCAGGATGTTATTTTCATATATATGCCATAACATTCCAACCGGAGCATACGTTTTCATCTGCAGCCAAATACAACGATGGTGACATCCACAGACAAATGCGCCACAGGGAAATTGCATTCTGCCAGGACAGTGACTATTTCCCCTCCCATTCGATCAAAGTTCACACCAGACTCTCAATTCCACGTTCTACTGAATGAGGACATCTAGTGGAAGGCGTGGGAAGTGCTAACAGATCCATATCTTATTTGGAAGGGAAGAGGCGATGACTTAAAATTAGACACGCATTCAGAATTTCACTTCCTGTTTGGAAGATTGCCTGCCCTATGAGTTCTGTTATACTCACAGACATAATTCAAACAGTTTTAGAAACTTCAGAGTGTTTTCTATCCAATAATAATAATAATATGCATATAATAGCAATCTAGGACAGAGTAGGATGGAGTTCACTATGGGCACGCAATTCATCCAAAGTGAAAATACTGCCCCCTATCCCCAACAAGTTTTAAGAATAAATTCTTATTTACAATGATGGCCTACCTCAGCCAAACCCGGACGATGCTGGGCTAATTGTGCGCCGCCCGATGGGACTCCCAATCATGGCCGGATGTGATACAGGCTGGTTTCGAACAAAGGACTTTAGTGCCGCTTCTTGCACTGAGATGCAGTGCCTTAGACCGCTGCGCCACTCGGGAGCTCTTAAAAATAAATAAATACATAATATAGTGTCTAATCAAAAACTCATCTTTTGATCAATGGGTAAAATAATTGTGTATATATTGTTTGTGTGTGAATACTCCTCTAAGATAACCAATAGTCCAAACCTCATGTCTCTATCACAATCCGTTCAAACGTTATTGGCCTTCGTACCCTTGTAGGATGGCCAAAATTAGGGGGACTAAATCAATGGAGGCCAGAGAAAGAAAGTGGTCAAAAATCTGGAAAATAGCATTGCATCAGCGAGAATTATCTAACTGACAGGCTCACTGTTGAATCATCTTTCTTCTGGAATTCGGAGGACATAAAACAATATAATGGTAAGATAGATATCAATTTTGAGACATGACGTGGTATTTTCATATTTTAGTATATGCTTTTCCTAATAATGCAAAGTTCCTTTCCTTTTTTCAGATTTTTCACAAAAACAAGCGTATCTCTGTGAAATATCAACGGGGCACTGAGCATACCACAAGCTTTTAATTTTCAAAGCCTTTTATAGTTCATTCAGTTCGTGTCATGTTCATTTGGATTTTTGCGACCCGCGGAAACAACTTTGCAGACAACCACCACAAAAGTATTTATGAAAACACTCTCAACAGAGCTGGGTGCTTATTGCCAGATGTTTATTGTTACAAAATTGGACTTTTTGGAAATAATGTTAATACATTTGAGAAAGACCCCACCGAATAATTCAGAACATGAAGAATCATATTTGTCTTGGTAAAATGTATTTTATAACATAAGGAAGTGAAATTTCATCACCAAAGTGTGTTTACACTCAGTCTGGGCAGACTAGAGTGGATGGACACCCTACAAAATAGCTTGAGGTGGACCTTTCCCACAGTTTTTTTTGTGTGTCTCTCTCTCTCTCTCACTCACACACACACACAACTTACTGATAAATTGTGGGACGCTGGTATGATGTCAATGCTGGAGGTGGGAGGACGGCAGGCAGGATAATAATACAGCACAAACAAAGAGATGGGGGCGTTGAAGAGACTGTGGATCTGTGTGTGTCACAGAGCAGCTCTTTTTCCATCTCTACAGACCGGGGGCATTGGTCTCTCATCCTCACTCTTCCTCTGCCCTGGCCCAGACACACAGCCAAGGATTGGAGGAGAGAAAAGGGCTGTGAGGCTTTTCCAGAACACATCCAGAAGATATGTGTGAGAAACTCCCTGAGTGACACTTAATATGTTGTCCAGTTGACAATTGATAAATGTCCTGTCATCGTACAATCATGTTGATTCTATGAATGAGGGGGAGTTCTCACACCAATTCTATGAATGAGGGGGAGTTCTCACACCAATCTTCTGCATTCGTCCTCGTAGTAGCTGATGCCAAAAGAGGTATAGAACTAGGGTGTGCGTGCGAGTGAGCGACAGAGAGAAGGTTTGAGCACGGTAATCTCAGCAATGTGCCATACAGGCGAACAACGCTCTTCTCTGACATACAGGAACATCTGTTTCTTTAATGTCCAATCAGAGTGGCCCAGGCAGAAACATTACTCTATGACCTCACCCATGGGACATGCAGAGAACACCATATACGGAGAATGGTTCTGTAAAGAACCTTTCTAAATCTCAAAGGTTCTTTGTTGAACCATACAAGGTTTTTTATGTTCTGGTTCAATAGCCATATTATATTGTTAAAATTCCATAGGTTTTATTATTAATGTGATTATTAAAGGTCAGGAACAATGAAAATGTCACGACTTCCAAAGTCGGTTCCTCTTCTTGTTCGGGCAGTGTTCGGCTTCTAGCCATCGCTGATCCATTTTTTTATTTTCCATTTGTTTTGTCTTGTTTTCCCACACACCACACATTCCCTCATTACGTGTTGTGTATTTAACACTCTGTTCCCCCCATGTCTTTGTGTGGTATTGTTTATTGTAAGTGCTTGTGCACATGTTGACTGGTGAGTGACGGGTTTTGTACCCATGTCATGTTATTCTTGATGCTGTTCGTTTTGGTATTAAACTGCTCCGGCTATGACCTAGTTCTGCTCTCCTGGGCCTGACTTCACCTGCCACCAGTTACGCACCCCTTACAGAACTTATTATTTTTCTTGAAATGTGATATTTGGATGAGACCAGATCCAAGTATGAAAAATTACTGTTGCTTCTACATTGATGAAGTTTGATCATAAAGTTACTGGTCCCCTCCCCCATGTCAAACACTTGGATTCAGGAGGCTGGATTATTAAGGGGATAGGGTGACATCCACCTCACTCTCATTTGAATATATTCTCTTACCTAATTTAAAGAATGTGAAATGTCGGAATAATAGTAGAGAGAATGATTTATTTCAGCTTTTATTTCTTCCATCACGTTCCCAGTGGGTCAGAAGTTTACATACACTCTGTAAATTGGGTGAATTTTGGCCCATTCCTCCTGACAGAGCTGGTGTAACTGAGTCAGGTTTGTAGGCCTCCTTGCTCGCACATGCTGTTTCAGATCTGCCCACACATTTTCTATAGGACTGCGGTCAGGGCTTTGTGATGGCCCCTCCAATACCTTTACTTTGTTGTCCTTCAGCCATTTTCCCACAACTTTGTAAGTATGCTTGGGGTCATTGTCCATTCGGAAGACCCATTTGGAACCAAGCTTTAACTTCCTGACTGATGTCTTGAGATGTTGCTTCAAAATATGCACATATTTTCCTCCCTCATGGTGCCATATATTTTGTGAAGTGCACCAGTCCCTCCTGCAGCAAAGCATCCCCACAACATGATGCTGCCACCCCTGTGCTTCACGGTTGGGATGGTTTTCTTCGGCTTGAAAGCCTCCCCCTTTTTCCTCCAAACATAACGATGGTCATTATGGCCAAACAGTTCTATTTTTGTTTCATCAGACCAGAGCACATTTCTCCAAAAAAGTACCATCTTGGTCCCCATGTGCAGTTGCAAACCGTAGTCTGGCTTTTTTATGGCGGTTTTGGAGCAGTGGCATCTTTCTTGCTGAGTGGCCTTTCAGGTTATGTTGATATAGGACTCGTTTTACTGTGGATATAGATACTTTTGTACCTGTTTCCTCCAGCATCTTCACAAGGTCCTTTGCTGTTGTTCTGGGATTGATTTGTACTTTTCGCAACAAAGTATGTTCATCTCTAGGAGACAGAAGGCATCTCTTTCCTGAGCGGTATGACGTCTGTGTGGTCCCATGGTGTTTATACTTGTGTACTATTGTTTGTACAGATGAACATGGTACCTTCAGGCATTTGGAAATTGCTCCCAAGGATGAACCAGACTTGTGGAGGTCAACCATATTTTTCTGAGGTCTTGGATGATTTCTTTTGATTTTCCCATGATGTCAAGCAAAGAGGCCCTGAGTTTGAAGGTAGGCCTTGAAATACATCCACAGGTACACCTCCAATTGACTCAAATGATGTCAATTAGCCTATCAGAAGCTTCTGAAGCCGTGACATTATTTTCTGGAATTTTCCAAGCTGTAGAAAGGCACAGTCAACTTAGTGTATGTAAACTTCTGACCCACTGGAATTGTGAATCTGTGAATTAAAAGTGAAATAATCTGTCTGTAAACAATTGTTGGAAAAATTGCTTGTGTCATGCACAAAGTAGATGTCCTAACCGACATGCCAAAACTATAGTTAGTGAACTCTAACTTTTTGGAGTGGTTGAAGAACGAGTTTTAATGACTCCAACCTAAGTGTATGTTAACTTCTGACTTCAACTTTACATCTATTGGTTACATATACATGTCAATGCATACACACAACATGTAGGACACGTGAGGGAGAGGCGTTGTTTCGTGAGGTGTTGCTTTTTTTGTTTGCTTAAGTGTTCACCTGTTATATGTGATAACAATGATGAACCGGAATTACATTTACACTCATGGGAGGCCAAAAATAACTCCTTGAAGCCTCACCCCTACTAAACCAAGCCTCCAGTTTTCTAATCTGACCCGTTGGATCATAAATCAATAATCCAGCATCAACAAACTAACCTTGCAATTTTTTTTAAACAATCCAATAAGTGACCTAATACTTGCAACCCAGCAGTTGGGTCACTAAAACAACCCAGTATTATTTCGAGTGTAATCCCTCAAAATAAGGCCTTATGAAATACATATTTTATTGTGTTAAATAATCAAGTTTGAACAATAACATTTTCATTTAGGATCTCACTTGGTGAATGTATCTAACCAATACAGTCATGGGTGGTAACTCTACAATTTACTCGTAAAACAAAGCATTCTGGGAAATATGCAAATAATGCTTTACACTAAGCAGTGTGTTAATTCATCACTGTTTGTCTATACGGGTCCACACTTTCAGTGTTATTTTAACACGGGTGTATTTGCTGTGCATGCCAGTGGAATATCATCTGTGTTTGGCAAATTTCAAACACACCATTCATAACGGTGTGAGCAATATTGCAGAGAACGGCCAAAATAAGCAAAGAGAGATTTTTACTGTGATAAAGTTAAGGCGAATAATCATAAATCAAGTGTGTGTCATCTTGCATCTGTTCAGAGAAATGGGAGAAAATGGGGCGTGCTTTTTGCATTGCCAACTATTACAAAGGCCATGTGGCCTTGGTTCAGCAGCTCTAGCCCTGTATGAGTTACTGTACAGTAGCAGCATCAATCTTCTACTCATAAATGTCACTTTCTATGAACAGCTGTCTGTATATGGTGAAATGCAACAGTAGACCAATATAAGCAGAAATTGAACAGATTTCATTGGTGTTCTTGAAGTCAGAAATCTACCATGCATGTTGTGAGGGAAACGGTGCTAAATGGCATATGTTATCATATTATTATAGATGTGGATTGACATGGATCTGACAGTAAATCTTGCAGCGCACCACTGACTAAGACCAAACTCACCATGCCCATGTCATACTTAACCATACAGAAAGCACCCAGCACAGCAGAATCTCAACCTAACAATGGAGTGGAACGCCTTACATTGATATCCCTAGGCTATAGGAAGAGGGTGCTGCAGCTGTCCTGTGTAGGCTGGGATATGAGAGGTAAACGGTTGGTTCTTCAGTTCCAAAGTCATGAGTCAGAAAAGTGAAACCCAGTCCGAGGTGCAGCTGCACCCTGCTCCCCCTGGCAGCTGTGGCACGCTGTACTGTGGGCACACGTAATGCCCGGGGTGCTGCCTGCACTGGGAGAGAGGCGGGAAGGGAAGGGCCTCCTCAGGTTCCCATGTGTTGCCTGGACTCGGAGAGCGAGTGAGAGAGAGCGAGAGAGGCAGAGAGAAAAAGGTTGGAAAAGGACAGCTCTCTGGATCCCGCTCTGTCTGCTGGGAAGCAGCCATGCTGTGGGGTGTGGTGCAGTGGAAGGCCCTGGGTGGTCGGTTGGTCCTGCCCTACCCTGCCCTATACGAGCACTGCACGGAAAAAGCTACTTTCAACAACTGGAGGCTCTGCAGAGAACCCAGAGAAAGAAAGTCAGCAGCATACACCCACACATACACAGAGAGGAGACATAAAAGGGTGCTTAGTGAAAGATGGGGACTATACATTGCAGTATGCTTGGTCACTTACTATGAACAATATGCAGTGAATTCCTTCCACTAAACAGAACCAAAAAACAATATGAACAGCTTTTTTGTATTTTGCTGTTTTGGGATCTTTGCTCCCAGTTTTTAGATTATAGTGATTGGCTACCCTGACAATAACCCACAACGTGCCTCTGTGAAAAATGTGTCTACCGGTAGTCTATCCCTGGTAGGGCCACCACCCCTGGGCAGTGTGATCAACACGTTGGCCTCCCTGTATGGCTGTCTGTCTCCTAAGTAGTGACTTTGCCTCCTCCTATTGAGGTCAGTCAGTTTTAGGGTGCATTCCCAGCTGCTGCAGCCCGTCCTGTCCACACACCACGGGGCCTTGCCATGGGGCCACCAGGGGACCCCAGGGGCCATTAACTAACACACAAAGGCATGTCATTATTACTCACGTGGCCCAGGCACTTGACATATGTATGCACACCACAGGGGGGAGAGAGAGGCAGAGAGTGGCACCTTAATTGGGGAGAAAGGGCTCTTGGTAATGGCTGGAACGGAATAAGTAGAATGGTTTCAAATAACTCAAACACATGGTTTCCATATGTTTGATGCCATTACATTTGCTTCGAACCAGCCATTATTATGAGCCGTCCTCCCCTCAGCAGCCTCCACTGATATACACACCATCACTTTGATCAGCAATACTATCTTAGGGAGGGAGGCTTTAGGGTGGGTTGAATGAAAAATAAAGTTGGTATTATGGCTTATCACTTGGGATTCCAACTATCCGTTCAATGTCCAATTAAGGGGCCACATACCTCCGCCCTTACATCCTGGCACCTCTGATCGGCATACCAATGATACCAACGATCAGCTCAACCTACAATGTCAGTTAGCATCCAAAAGAAGGAGGGACGGTCAATCAAATTATGGCATTCGCAAAATGGCTGACCATCCTACTCTATGTCTCTCTGTTGGGTGTGAGGCTGTGCAGTTGACAACTTTTCAGTGCCACTCTGGCCTTCCTTCATTAAAGGGAAGAATAGCCCTATTCTACTTCAGTCAAATTTGGGTGAGTTGCAGAGAACCATTTGAAAGCTTGTGAGGAGCTTTCCTCAACCAGACACCATCGGCATTTGGGACAGAGATAGAGGGGGCAGGGGTCGGAAAATGTCAGCAAACAAAAAAGGAATGCTTTTGCATTCCTCTTTTTCCGCCTCATTGTTTATAACTGGATGTTGGGTTGGCATTTGGTTTGGGTACAGAATGAGCTATGAGAGAGGGATGCAGAGAGGAAAAGTCCCAAAATGTTATACGCTTCACACAGAACAGACTTTTTACAGACAATTACACATTGTATACTGATACTTGAAAAGTACATTGTTAAATTGAACTATATCCCCTAGAGTCGATTGACGCACTAATAAAAAAAATGCCAATCAAGATCCCTCAGTTTAAGCTAAACATGTCTGTTTTTTTACATGGGATGCATCTCAATACACAGCATGTGCCGATTTCGCACTTCCACATCTATGGTGAAAGCTAGCAGAGCGAGAGCAGTGTTTGTCAGACCATGAGAGGTTCTGAAAATTTGTCTTTGCACGAAAACGTCTGTAGCATCCGGCCTACAAACTATGATGATCATTCTATGGAAAGGGGAGACTCTCACGAACACGATGGTCATCTCCGTTTTGCTCTACAACAAGTGGCACAGGACCCGTCTGAAGGTAACCGGTACCTGTTTAAAAGAAATGATGGAAATATAAAAGTATGCTGAACAAAAATATAAACGCAACATGTAACAATTTCTATGATTTTACTGAGTTACAGTTCATATCAGTCAATTGAAATTAATTAATTAGGCTCTAATCTATGGATTTCACATGACTGGGAATATAGATATGCATCTGTTTGTCACAGATACCTTTTAAAAAAAAGGTAGGGGCGTGGATTAGAAAACCAGTCAGTGTGTGACCAAATTTGCCTCATGCAATGCTACACATCTCCTTTGCATAGAGTTGATCAGGCTGTTGATTGTGGTCTGTGGAATGTTGTCCCACTCCTCTTCAATGGCTGTGCGAAGTTGCTGGATATTGGCAGGACCTGGAACACGCTGTCGTACACTTTGATTCTGAGCATCCCAAACATGCTCAATGGGTGACATGTCTGGTGAGTATGCAGGCATTGGAAGAACTGGGACATTTTCAGCTTCTTGGAATTGTGTACAGATCCCTGCGACATGAGGCCGTGAATGATCATACTGAAATATGAGGTGATGGTGGCGGATGAATGGCATGACAATTGGCCTCGGGATCTCGTCACGGTATCTCTGTGCATTCAAAGTGCCATCAATAAAATGCAAATGTGTTCGTTGTCCATAATTTACGCCTGCCCATACCTTAACCACACTGCCACCATGTGGCACTCGGTTCACAACTTTGACATCAGCAAAGCGCTTGCCACACGACGGCATACTTGTGGTCTGCGGTTGTGAGGCCGGTTGGACATACTGCAAAATTCTCTAAAACAACGTTGGAGGCGGCTTATGGTAGAGAAATTAGCATACAATTATCTGGCAACAGCTCTGGTGGACATTACTCTAGTCAGCATGCCAATTTTACGCTACCTCAAAACTTGAGACATCTGTGGCATTGTGTTGTGTAACGACGTTCTTCGTTTGTTGAAGGAGAGGACCGAAATGCAGCGTGGTGGTTAATCATGATCTTTAATGAAGAAAACGGCGTTACATGAAATAACTTATAAATACAAAAACAACAAACGGAACGTGAAACTTATTACAGCCTATCTGGTGAACACTACACAGAGACAGGGACAATCACCCACGAAAGACAAAGCGAAACTCAGGCTACCTAAATACGGTTCCCAATCAGAGGCAACGAGAATCACCTGACTGCTGATTGAGAACCGCCTCAGGCAGCCAAGCCTATACAACACCCCTAATCAGCCGCGATCCCAAATACTACAACCCAATACGAAATACAATAACATAAACCCCTGTCACACCCTGGCCTGACCAAATATATAACGAAAACACAAAATACAATGACCAAGGAGTGACAGAACCCCCCCCCCCCCAAGGTGCGGACTCCCGGACGCACCTCAAAACCATAGGGAGGGTCCGGGTGGGCGTCTGTCCATGGTGGCGGCTCCGGCTCGGGACGTGGACCCCACTCCATAAATGTCATAGTTCCTCCCCTTCGCGTCCTGGGATAATCCACCCTCGCCGCCGACCATGGCCTAATAGTCCTCACCCAGAACCCCACAGAACTGAGGAGCAGCTCGTGACTGAGGGGCATCTCGGGACTGAGGGACAGCTCGGGACTAAGGGGCAGCTCGGGACTGAGGGGCAGCTTGGGACTGAGGGGCAGCTCGGGACTGAGGGGCAACTCGGGACTGAGGGGCAGCTCGGGACAGGGGCAGCTCGGGACAGGGGCAGCTCGGGACTGAGGGGCAGCTCGGAACTGAGGGGCAGCCCGGAACTGAGGGGCAGCCCGGAACTGAGGGGCAGCCCGGAACTGAGGGGAAGCCCAGTACTGAGAGGAAGCCCAGTACTGAGAGGAAGCCCAGTACTGAGATGAAGCTCAGGTAGGTAGTAGGCTCCGGTAGATCCTGGCTGGCTGGCGGATCTGGAAGATTCTGGTTGACTAGCAGATCTGGAAGATTCTGGTTGACTGGCGGATCTAGCTGCTCTATGCAGACTGACAGCTCTGACTGCTCCATGCAGGCTGACAGCTCCTTGCAGACTGGCAGCTCTTTGCAGACTGACAGCTCTGACTGCTCCATGCAGGCTGACAGCTCCTTGCAGACTGACAGCTCCTTGCAGACTGACCGCTCCCTGCAGACTGACAGCTCCTTGCAGACTGACAGCTCCCTGCAGACTGACAGCTCCCTGCAGACTGACAGCTCTGACTGCTCCATGCAGGCTGACAGCTCCTTGCAGACTGGCAGCTCCTTGCAGACTGGCAGCTCCTTGCAGACTGGCAGCTCCTTGCAGACTGGCAGCTCCCTGCAGACTGGCAGCTCCTTGCAGACTGGCAGCTCCTTGCAGACTGGCAGCTCCTTGCAGACTGGCAGCTCCCTGCAGACTGGCAGCTCCTTGCAGACTGGCAGCTCCTTGCAGACTGACATCTCTGGCTGCTTCATGCAGACTGACAGCTCTGACTGCTCCATGCAGGCTGACAGCTCCTTGCAGACTGGCAGCTCCTTGCAGACTGACAGCTCCTTGCAGACTGACAGCTCCCTGCAGACTGGCAGCTCCTTGCAGACTGACAGCTCTGACTGCTCCATGCAGGCTGACAGCTCCTTGCAGACTGACAGCTCCTTGCAGACTGACAGCTCTGACTGCTCCATGCAGGCTGACAGCTCCTTGCAGACTGACAGCTCCTTGCAGACTGGCAGCTCCCTGCAGACTGGCAGCTCCTTGCAGACTGACAGCTCTGACTGCTCCATGCAGACTGACAGCTCTGGCTGCTTCATGCAGACTGACAGCTCTGACTGCTCCATGCAGGCTGACAGCTCCTTGCAGACTGACAGCTCCTTGCAGACTGGCAGCTCCTTGCAGACTGGCAGCTCCTTGCAGACTAGCAGCTCCTTGCAGACTGACAGCTCTGGCTGCTTCATGCAGACTGACAGCTCTGACTGCTCCATGCAGGCTGACAGCTCCTTGCAGACTGACAGCTCCTTGCAGACTGGCAGCTCCTTGCAGACTGGCAGCTCCTTGCAGACTGGCAGCTCCTTGCAGACTGACAGCTCTGGCTGCTTCATGCAGACTGACAGCTCTAACTGCTCCATGCAGGCTGGCAGCACCCTGCAGACTGGCAGCTCAGGCTGCTTCAAACAGGCAGGAGGCTCCGGCAGCGCTGTAGAGAAGAAAGGCTCTGATAGCGCTGAACAGGCGGGAGACTCCGACAGCGCAGGAGAGGAGGAAAACGCTGGCTGCGCTGAACAGACAGGAGACTCCGGTAGCGCAGGAGAGGAGAAAGGCTCCGACAGCGCTAAACAGGCGGGAGACTCCGACAGCGCAGGAGGGCAGGAAGGCTCTGGCTGTGCTGAACAGGCAGGAGACTCCGACAGCGCAGGAGGGAAGGAAGGCTCTGGCTGTGCTGAACAGGCGGGAGACTCCGACAGCGCAGGAGAGGCGAGGCGCACTGTAGGCCTGATGCGTGGTGCGGGCACTGGTGATACTGGAGCGAGGACACGCACAGGAAGCCTGGTGCGGGGAGCTGCTACCGGAGGACTGGTGTGTGGAGGTGGCACAGGATGTGCAAGGCTAGGGATGTGCACAGGAGGCCTGGTGCGTGAGGCTGGCACCAACTTCACCAGCCGACTAACACGCACCTCAGGACGAGTATGGAGCGCTAACTCAGGTGCCATCAAATCCCCGACACGATCCGTCGGACGAATATGATATCTATAGCACCAAGCTAGCAACTCCCTCATTACTCTCCACTCCACTTTCCCCATTAACTCCTTCACAGTCTCTGCTTCGCTCACCTCTAACACCGGCTCTGGTTCTGGTCTCCTCCTTGGCTCCTCACGATAAACAAGGAGAGTTGGCTCAGGTCCATCACCTGACTCAGCCACTCTCCCTCTGAGCCCCCCCCCAATACATTTTTTGGGGTGACTCTCGGGTTTCGCTCTGCGCTGCCGTATCTGTTTCTCCAACTCCATTCGCCTATAGCCTTCTTCGCACTGTTCTAGCGAATCCCATGCGGGCTCCTGCATTCTCTCTGGGTCGGCCACCCACCTGTCGATTTCTTCCCACGTCGTATACTCCATGCCATTGCTGTCCATAACGTCCTCCTTTCCCTGCTCCTGCGGCCGCTGCCTGTAACCACGCCGCTCGGTCCGTGTGTGGTGGGTGATTCTGTAACGACGTTCTTCGTTTGTTGAAGGAGAGGACCGAAATGCAGCGTGGTGGTTAATCATGATCTTTAATGAAGAAAACGGCGATACATGAAATAACTTATAAATACAAAAACAACAAACGGAACGTGAAACTTATTACAGCCTATCTGGTGAACACTACACAGAGACAGGGACAATCACCCACGAAAGACAAAGCGAAACTCAGGCTACCTAAATACGGTTCCCAATCAGAGGCAACGAGAATCACCTGACTGCTGATTGAGAACCGCCTCAGGCAGCCAAGCCTATACAACACCCCTAATCAGCCGCGATCCCAAATACTACAACCCAATACGAAATACAATAACATAAACCCCTGTCACACCCTGGCCTGACCAAATATATAACGAAAACACAAAATACAATGACCAAGGCGTGACATGTTGTGTGACAGAACTTCACATTTTATAGAGGCCTTTTAATTGTCCTCAGCACAAGGTACACCTGTGTAATGATCATACTGTTCAATCAGCTTCTTGATATGCCACACCTGTCGGGTGGAAGGATTTTCTTGGCAAAGCCACTTTGATAACTTGAAAAGCGCTATATGAGGACCATGTATTGTTATTATTATTAAAGGAGAAATACTCACTAACAGGGATGTTAACACATTTTTGAGAGACATTTTCTGGGATCTTTACATTCAGTGTAGATTTGTGACTTCCCAAAAAAGCGATTAAATATGTGTAATACATACACTACTGTCAAAACGACTCATTCAAGGGTTTGTCTTTATTTGTATTATTTTCTACATTGTAGAATAATAGTGAAGACATCAAAACTATGAAATAACACATATGGAATCATGTAGTAACCAAAAACTTGTTCAACAAATCAAATATTTAAAATAGTTAATTCTTCAAAGTAGCCACCCTTTGCCTTGATGCCACCCTTGTCCAAGCACCCCCACACCATCACACCTCCTCATCCATGCTTCACGGTGGGAACCACACATGCGGAGATCATCCGTTCACCTACTCTGTGTCTCACAAAGACCCAGCGGTTGGAACCAAAACTCTCAAATTTGGACAAATTTCCACCGGTCTAATGTACATTGCTCGTGTTTCTTGGACCAAGCAAGTCTCTTATTGTTATTGGTGTCCTTTAGTAGTGGTTTCTTTTCAGCAATTCAACCATGAAGGCCTGATTCACGCAGTCTCCTCTGAACAGTTGATGTTGTGATGTGTCTGTTACTTGAACTCTGTGAAGCATTTATTTATGCTGCAATACCTGATGCTGGTAACGCTAATGAAATTGCAGCAGAGGTAACTCTGGGTCTTTCTTTCCTGTGGCGGTCCTGATGAGAGCTTGTTTCATCGTGGCACTTGATGGTTTTTGCGACTGCACCTTCATGTCTTAAAGTAATGATGGACTGTTGTTTCTCTTTCCTTATTTGAGCTGTTCTTGTCACAATATGGACATGGTGTTTTACCAAATAGGGCTATTTTCTGTATACCCCCCTACCTTGTCACAACACAACTGATTGGCTCAAACACATTAAGAAGGAAAGAAACTACACAAATTGCCTTTTAACAAGGCACACCTGTTAAGTGAAATGCAATCCAGGTGACTACCTCATGAAGCTGGGTGAGAGATTACCAAGATTACCAAGAGTGTGCAAAGCTGACAAGACATACTTTGAAGAATCTCAAATATAAAATATAACACTTTCTTAGTTACTACGTGATTCCATGTGTTATTTCATAGTTTTGATGTCTTCACTATTATTCTACAATGTAAAAGATAGGGAAAATAAAGAAAACCCCTGGAAAGAGTAGGTGTGTCCAAACGTTTGACCGGCACTGTATTTGTTCTTTTGTTTCTTTTTTCTGAGCAGTCATATCTCCTAGATGTAGAACAAACACATAAAAACCTTGTTTCTTATGATTTATTTTATGACTCTCTTTTTTGCCATTTATGAATGTGTTATTTAACATGTTTCTCTAGGCTATAGTAGTAAAGACCAAATTCAATATTTTATCAAGTCATTTTTTTAATATGTATTTTTTGATACCTAAAGGGGTCCTAAAATTCAAAATCAAATTGATAAATTATCCATAGTTTGACCATCTTCAAACAATTTCATATGTCAGCTTAGACACAACCTCACACTACACACTACACAGATGAAAGATACCAAGTCACAGAAATATAAAACAGCTCTCATTTAATGAGTGTTCTCACTAGCCCATTTTTCCCCCTAGTATTTTTGGGGGAAAATACAATTACGTAGACACCATCCGAAATGAAATGGTCACTTTAAAACAGTGGTATTCAAACTTTTCCAGCAGGGACACAATGTTTTTTACCAGAATTTTTCTAACCTTTAATTCAAGTGTGCAGGCCAATTAAAATTATTGTTTGCGGTGTTTCTGTAGAACATGAGATGGAGTTTGCAAAAGACATGGCCACTGGATTGACGCAAATAATCATAATATCATTCTGACAGGTACGTCTCCCAGAAGACTGTTAGGCCTATCATTATCATATTATTTTTTTGACTGTTTCTTAATTGTTTGAAACCTGGAAGTTTTACTTCATATTATGAGGCATGCCTCACCTTGCTTCAAAGTAGCCTATAGCCAAAATCCCACCATAAAAAAACATGGAGGTCTTTAAAAAAAAAAACATACTCATTATGTTTTCCTGGTTTTTTAAAAACTTTATTTCATTGTCTAGCAGCTAAATACATTATTATCCTAATCATATTAGCAATCCATGATAGTTGTTGCATCTTTCAATCACCCCTCTTTCTAACGGATATCTCAATCTCTGTCCATGAAACTGCTTGCATGTGTGGAGCGCATTTTAGAACAGTGTTTTCCCTGCAAATTGCATTTTCAAACATTCACGCGTAGGCCTACTGTCGTGTGTACATTGCTGCGCCTAAAATGTGAAATAATAGTTTATCAAAATTTGAAGCTAAACATTCCAATCTGTTCCATCATGCCTACTAATTGATACGGTTTATACCTCCACTACACTACTTTGATATACGTATCAGTGGGGATTAAGAAGTTGGTTAAGACATTTGTCCCTTTGAGTGTCCCCTCGAGTGTTGACTGAGGACCGTGTGGCAGTGTGTGCAGAGTGAAGGAGTCTTGTTAAATACTGACTGCCACTCTGACTGAGTCCATCTGGACAGAGAGAACCAGCAGCAGCCCAAGTTTCAGACCAGCCCAGCCCCAGTTAAACATTGTGAGGACACTGTCTGTTACTCTGGCTGAGTCCCTCTGGTGTCGACACCGAGCCTCAGCCCCAGTAGCCATAAAGCCCCAGGCTCAGCCCAACCCCGACAGCAGCAGCCTCAGCCCAGCTGTGCAGTCTTCTATCAACTTCTAACAGACACCTCGTTGTGTCGACGGACATGGGCTGACTCTCTCTGACTTACCAAGCGATTGAAAACAAGGAGAGGAAGGAGAACTAGAGAGAGACAGAGAGAGAGAGGAGAGAGAGAGCAATATAGTGAGAGAAAGAGAGAGAGAGAAAACAAAAGTGACAGGGAAGAGTCAAAGACAGAGAGAGAAAGAGAATGACACTTTCCTCATTACTTCCTCTCTTTATTTGTCTTTTTGTGCAGAGACTGTGCCTGCGGTCCACACATCAGACCAACACATGTTAAACCAGCCACTCGCCCTTCCAGTGAGAAAAAAAGGGTGTAAGATGGAAACTATGTAGTCGTTCCTCGTGACAAAGTCTCGTGACGAAGTCTAAAGATATTCTTCTGACTGACAATGACTTCGTTATTATGAGTCACAAAATAAACAAACCAGATCAGAGGATTCTCTAGCCCTGACTCATTCTTTATTCCCTATTTAGTGCACTATTTTTGACCAGGCCCATAGTTTTCTCAGTACCTTAAAGACCCCAAAAAAGGGGGTGTTGGGGGGGTTCAAAGGGAAGGTTTCTGAGTGGGGTAAGACCAATGTGTGGGTTTCCATGTGGCTCCTGCATTTTGTTTCATATCCATGGGCATATTAACACTAACGAAAAGTTATTCATGATTATTATTAATAACACGTTTTTATTTTTTTTTACAATGGCAAAGCTAGCTATTCTTTCTTGGAATTTGAAAGGCCTAAACTGTCCTATTAAATGTTCCAGCTGTTTTGATGTCCTAGCAAGAAACCATGTTGATGTAGCAATGCTTCCAAAGGACTCACATAGAATAGAGAACCATTTGTACAAACTGGCTGCTTTTTTCCTAAGCCCCAAACAAAACTAAAGGTATAATCATAATGATGCTTAAGAAACTCAGAATTACCGTCTTGGGGTAAAGGTGAAGACCAAGAAGGCAGAATCATTTTCCTTAATTAACTGTCTCCATATTGGAAAGACAATTGCCTTTATATGCTCTGAAATTTATATAATCCCCCCAAAATATTCTCTGAATAGCATATTGTTAGAATGAACTGAATTCCATCTGTTTATTGGGACAGACATGAATGCCATTTTGGACATGCGGGAACAAATCTAATAAGACCAACTACAATCCCCATGTAACAAAGGCTCTCCAGCATATACTCTCTGATTGCAACCTCATTGATACCTGCGAACACATAATCCTTAAGTAAAAGAGTAGAGTTTCTACTCAAACAGGCATAAATCATTCTCACAAATCGATTTCATAAATCATTCTCAACAAACACTCTTCAGACCAGGCACCTATTACTCTTTCCAAAGTCACAACAGAACTTAATTTATTGATAAGACAGAGCAGAATTTGCCATCCATCGAGTAAGACTCAACCATGACTCAACCACTACTTCCATTGTAATCATCCTAGTCATTTACTGGCCAACAAGCTATGTAGTAATGATCAATTACCTGATAGCAACTATTGAATCTGAAACAGGGGAATTACTATCAGAACTCAAATTGTTTAATGAAAGATTTTTCAGCTTCTACAGTACCAGTCAAAAGTTTGGACACATCTACTCATTCAAGGGTTTTTCTTTATTTTTACTAGTTTCTACAATGTAGAATAATAGTGAAGACATCAAAACTATGAACTAGAAAATACGGAATCACGTAGTAACCAAAAAGTGTTTAATTAACAATTCAAAATCTATTTCATATTTGAGATTCTTCAAAGTAGCTACACTTTGCCTTGTCAGCTTTGCACACTATTGGCATTCTCTCAACCAGCTTCATGAGCTAGGCACCTGGAATGTCTTTCCATTAACAGGTGTGCCTTGTTAAAAGGCAATTTGTGTAGTTTCTTTCCTTTTTAATGTGTTTGAGCCAATCAGTTGTGTTGTGACAAGGTAGGGGTGGTATACAGAAAATAGCCCTATTTGGTAAAAGACCATGTCCATATTATGACAAGAACAGCTCAAAAAGCAAAGAGAAATGACAGTCCATCATTACTTTAAGACATGAAGGTCAGTCAATACGGAACATTTCAAGAACTTTGAAAGTTTCTTCAAGTGCAGCCGCAAAAACCATCCATCACTATGATGAAACTGCCTCTCATGAGGACCGCCACAGAAAAGGAAGACCCAGAGTTACCTCTGCTGCAAAGGATAAGTTCATTAGAGTTACCAGCCTCAGAAATTGCAGAACAAAAAAATGCTTCACAGAGTTCAAGTAACAGACACATCTCAACATCAACTGTTCAGAGGAGACTATGTGAATCAGGCCTTCATCAGGCCTTCACCAATAAGAAGAGACTTGCTTGGAACAACAACAAAAAAGCAATGGACATTCGACCAGTGGAAAGCTGTCCTTTCCTCTGGTGAGTCCAAATTTGAGATTTTGGTTTCCAACCGCCATGTCTTTGTGAGACGCAGAGTAGGTGAACGGATGATCTCTGCATGTGTGGTTCCCACAGTGAAGGATGGAGGAGGTGTGGGGGTGCTTTGCTGGTGACACTATCTATCCATTTATATGGAATTAAAGGCACACTTAACCAGCATGGCTACCACAGCATTCTGCAGCAATACGCCATCCCATATGGTTTGCACTTAGTGAGACTATCATTTGTTTTTGATCCTGGCTGTTTGACCAAGAAGGAGAGTCATGGAGTGCTGCATCAGATGACCTGGCCTCTACAATCACCATCCCTCAACCCAACTAAGATGGTTTGGGATGACTTGGACCGCAGAGTGAAGGAAAAGCAGCCAACAAGTGCTCAGCATATTTGGGAACTCCTTCAAGACTGTTGGAAAAGCATTCCACGTGAAGCTGGTTGAGAGAATGGCAAGAATGTGCAATGCTGTCATCAAGGCAAATGTTGGATACTTTGAAGAATATTCCTTTTTTTTTTAAACATGAGCTGGAGCACACCCAGAATAATAGTTTGTGTGGAGGTGCTTACTAACAACGAATAAATTGAATGGGTATTTACCAACGTTTCATGAAATACCCATTACATTGCTGGGAGATTACACATGGAGTGTGCGACTTTCTTTATTTTGATAGTTTATACTTTGAAAAATATAAAATATGAAATATATTTTGATTTGATTTGTTTAACACTTTTTGGGTTAGTACATTATTCCATATGATGTAGAAAATAGGTAGTTGTTTCCAAACATTTGACTGGTGTTGAATAAAGAACTATACACCCTGATTGTGAATCCACACCATGGAGTATAATGGATCCCATGACTGCCCCATGACTGCCCCTTTGCCTCCCGCCAATGGTCCAAATGTGGAATTTGTACCCTTACATATATCACGGACAGTAATGGTTTGAGAACATGCCAAGATTTGAAAGATACATACACATTAAAAGGCACCCGATTTTTTTTTCTATATTTACAATTTAGGTCAACTATGCTGGCTTATGGAGTCCCTTGGGAAATCCAACTACCAAACCATCCAATGTTGGGATGTATAAATAAATTATTTGGGCTCCCGAAAAGACTGATCTCTATCATATATAAACAACTTTTAGAAAGCTCATATTCTGAGCTAACCATTAGAAAAGTATGGTCCACAGATATATTTGAATCTGAACAACCCTTTAACTGGAACAGAACATGACCTGGGCAACCCATAATTTGTTTATTGTGTCCCTTATATCAGGTAGGGGACACTATATCTTTCATATGATGTTGGAGTGCCCTGCAGTGAAATACTTCTGTGCCAAGATATAAAATACATTTTGAAGTGAATTAATTTAAATATTCAATGCGTTGCATCTATAGTGTTACTTAATGATTGTAGCCCTTTGAATCGCTCAATCAATCAGAGAAGATTACTGCTGGCAGGCAAGCACTGCGAAACAAATTGACTCAGGGGATGGATGGGTGGGATGGAAAAGGGTAAGAGACATGCTTTCTTTGGGTCAGGGTAATCTTTGTATGCGTTCCTTTGATCATTCTTTTGTAACTGTAAAAAAAAAAGACAAAACTAAAAACTAAATGTGGAGGTGTCTGTAAAAGAAAACATATCAATAAAAGTTGATTATAGGGACAGTATGTATTCACAGTCATCTAAGAGATAAAGCAAACAGAAGTCGACCACTGAATCACTCTGTACTGAATTCCATTCTTCTATGTACAGTAGCTACTGTTGAAGTCGCAAGTTTCCATACACCTTAGGCAAATACATTTCAACTCAGTTTTTCACAATTCCTTACATTTAATCAGAGTAAAAATTCCCTGTCTTAAGTCAGCTAGGATCACCAGTTTATTTTAAGAATGTGAAATGTCAGAACAATAGTAGAGAGAATTATTTATTTCAGATTTTATGTCTTTCATCACATTCCCAGTGGGTCAGAAGTTTACATACACTCAATTAGTATTTGGTAGAATTGCCTTTAAATTGTTTAACGTTTTGGGTAGCCTTCCACAAGCTTCCCCCAAAAAGTTGGGTGAATTTTGGCCCACTCCTCCTGACAGAGCTGGTGTAACTGAGTCAGGTTTGTAGGACTCCTTGCTCGTACATGCTTTTTCAGTTATGCCCACAAATGTTCTATAGGACTGAGGTCAGGGCTTTGTGATGGCCATTCCAATATCTTTACTTTGTTGTCCTTAAGCCATTTTGCCACAACTTTGGAAGTATGCTTGGGGTCATCGTCAATGTGGAAGAACCATTTGAGACCAAGCTTTAACTTCCTGACTGATGTCTTGAGATGTTGCTTCAATATCTCAACCAAATTTTCCTCCCTCATGATGACATATATTTTGTGAAGTGCACCAATCCTTCCTGCAGCAAAGCCCCCCCCCCCAAGAAATTTGTGTAGTCATTGAAAAACGAGTTTTAATGACTCCAACTGAAGTGTATGTAAGCTTCCGACTTCAACTGTACATTAGAAGCCCTGCAGACAGAGCGGGAGACATTCCTCTGTCTGTGTAGCACTCTCTGCTCTGCTCTTTTACGCACTATTCTGCCATATCAATGACTCATCCCTTCCATAGCTGGCCAATACCCAGTCTACGATTAAAACATGAAGCACTTCATTACTCCACACGGTATCCCTCCACACCACACCTAATTCAGCAGCACCACAATGTACTACCACAGACTGTCTTATGGGGGCACTGTCCTATACTGAATCACATTCACTGTGAGCTCTTCAGATCCAAGGAGGTAAGCAGGGTTTAGGTTTCTCCCCTGGCTTGCTGTAAATACCAACAGTAATGCATTAGGTCATTTAACTCCAATATTGATGAAACTGAGTGTGGCCAAAACTTTGCCAAAGTGCAAAATATACTGCTGGTTTGAGTGAAATCTTTCCTAACCAAGAGATGTTTCCAAACCAGACATTGTCAGCTATGACATTGCTGTGCTGTAGCTCCTGTATGTGTTTTGGGGACAGTGGTATCCTACGTGGCTTTCCCCCTATCCCTGGTCCTACATTGTGGCTCTGTGCTCAGTTGGCTAGCCAGTCCACCACCAGCCCTCTCTTCTCCCCCGCTCTGCTGTGCTCTGAGTCCACACACACAGTGGCTCCAGTGGAATGTGATGACCATGTGCTGGACAAAGCCCTGCATTCATGTCCTTGCGTCCCACTCCACTTTGGGAGCCTGATTACTGCCGGGCAGACAGCTAGGCAGGGGGGACACAGTCCACTATGTGTCTGGTCCTTGACCCTGCTGGTTTGCATATATCCTACACACCCGTGCACCAGATCCAGGTCCAGGCACTCTGCTTCTCTACCTCCCTTCCCATAGAGCCCCACAGTGGAGGTGTCATAATATCCATAAAACCGGGAGCAAGGAAATGGTTCCTATCATTTTTTTCACCATCATTTTTTTCCATAGAGGATTTTAGAAACATTTATAATAAGGACTGTGTTTTGTATAGGCTTACCCTAGTGTGACATTTTGATATGCATGTACTTTTATCAATATATTCAACTCTATATACTCTCAGATTCAACTATGCTAATTAGCATAAAAGTAGACATCATGCAAAACTACAATTCCCTGCAAGCTCCTGCACGTCATATTCGGTTGACACTTTGGTAACAAGTATTGGGCCAATTTAAAACTTGCACAAGACAGTTCACAGAATTGTCCATTTACAGAAATGTAGCCCATTTATTAATTAGTACATTTAGCTAACATTAAATAGTTCATCCAGAGGCTCTTACCTTTGTCTCGATTCGGCAGTCTCGTCCAGATCATCATTGCACTTGTAGTTCTTTACCCTCTACAGGATCGGTTATCCCCCCTGCGGGACGGTTGAGCTAATGTAGGCTAATGTGATTAGCATGAGGCTGAAAATTTTCCCAGGACACAGACATACAGTGGGGAGAACAAGTATTTGATACACTGACGATTTTGCAGGTTTTCCTACTTACAAAGCATGTAGAGGTCTGTAATTTGTATCATAGGTACACTTCAACTGTGAGAGACGGAATCTAAAACAAAAATCCAGAAAATCACATTTGATGATTTTTAAGTAATTAATTTGCATTTTATTGCATGACATAAGTATTTGATCACCTACCAACCAGTAAGAATTCCGGCTCTCACAGACCTGTTGGTTTTTCTTTAAGAAGCCCTCCTGTTCTCCACTCATTACCTGTATTAACTGCACCTGTTTGAACTCGTTACCTGTATGAAAGACACCTGTCCACACACTCAATCAAACAGACTCCAACCTCTCCACAATGGCCAAGACCAGAGAGCTGTGTAAGGACATCAGGGTTAAATTGTAGACCTGCACAAGGCTGGGATGGACTACAGGACAATAGGCAAGCAGCTTGGTGAGAAGGCAACAACTGTTGGCGCAATTATTAGAAAATGGAAGAAGTTCAAGATGACGGTCAATCACCCTCAGTCTGGGGCTCCATGCAAGATCTCACCTCGTGGGGCATCAATGATCATGGGGAAGGTGAGGGATCAGCCCAGAACTACACGGCAGGCCCTGGTCGATGACCTGAAGAGAGCTGGGACCACAGTCTCAAAGAAAACCATTAGTAACACACTACGCCGTCATGGATTAAAATCCTGCAGCACACGCAAGGTCCCCCTGCTCAAGCCAGCGCATGTCCAGACCCGTCTGAAGTTTGCCAATGACCATCTGGATGATCCAGAGGAGGAATGGGAGAAGGTCATGTGGTCTGATGAGACAAAAATATAGCTTTTTGGTCTAAACTCCACTCGCCGTGTTTGGAGGAAGAAGGAGGTTGAGTACAACCCCAAGAACACCATCCCACCCGTGAATAATGGAGGTAGAAACATCATTCTTTGGGGATGCTTTTATGCAAAGGGGACAGGACGACTGCACCGTATTGAGGGGATGATGGATGGGGCCATGTATCGCGAGATCTTGGCCAACAACCTCCTTCCCTCAGTAAGAGCATTGAAGATGGGTCGGAGCTGAGTCTTCTAGCATGACAACGACCCGAAACATACAGCCAGGGCAACTAAGGAGTGGCTCCGTAAGAAGCATCTCAAGGTCCTGGAGTGGCCTAGCCAGGCTCCAGACCTGAACCCAATAGAACATCTTTGGAGGGAGCTGAAAGTCCGTATTGCCCAGCGACAGCCCCGAAACCTGAAGGATCTGGAGAAGGTCTGTATGGAGGAGTGGGCCAAAATCCCTGCTGCAGTGTGTGCAAACCTGGTCAAGAACTACAGGAAACATATGATCTCTGTAATTGCAAACAAAGGTTTCTGTACCAAATATTAAGTTCTGCTTTTCTGATGTATCAAATACTTATGTCATGCAATAAAATGCTAGTTAATTACTTGAAAATCATACAATGTGATTTTCTGGATTTTTGTTTTAGATTCCGTCTCTCACAGTTGAAGTGTACCTATGATATAAATTACAGACCTCTACATGCTTTGTTAGTAGGAAAACCTGCAAAATCGGCAGTGTATCAAATAATTGTTCTCCGCACTGTATCTGATATGGGCAGAAAGCTTCAATTATTGTTAATCTAACTGCACTGTCCATTTTACAGTAGCTATTACAGTGAAATAATACCATGCTATTGTTTGAGGAGAGTGCACAGTTATAAACTTGAAATTGTATTAATAAACCAATTTGGCACATTTGGACAGTCTTGATACAACATTTTGAACAGAAATGCAATGGTTCATTGCAATAGCCTAAAGCGTTGCACATACACTGCTACCATCTAGTGGCCCAAATCTAAATTGCGCCTAGATTCCTAAGTCATGTATTGGCCTTTCTCTTGCATTTCAAAGATGATGAAAAAAAGTGTATAGAAGCACATTTTTTTTATGTATTATCTTTTACCAGATCTAATGTGTTGGGGGAGGGAAGGGGAGGAATAGAGTACCACAGTGTGACTCATAATACCCATAAAACCTAGCTGTTCCAATCGTTTTTCCACCATTCATTTTTCCCATAGGGGATTTTAGAAACACTTAAAATAAGGGCTGTTATGTTTAGGCTTACCCTGGCGTGATGTTTTGATAACTGTGTAAATCTTTCTAGGACCATGTGACTTTAACCAATATATTCACCTGCATTAACCCTCAAAAAATACATTTTAATTAGCTGCTAATGTGGCTATCTTATACAAAGTTGAGGTGCAATGACATAACTTTGCGACCCTTGTTTTAATTTGCTCCATAGCTCAGGCGGCCAAATGGACACAAAGCTGTTTGGCTCATGAAACGTAGGCTGAAAAGAATATGTATGTAATATACATTCACACAGATTTGCACGAAGCGGTAGTTCGGATTTGTCACTCAAAGCCAAAATATACTCATCAAAAAAAGACACATTCTCTCACTGTCAACTGCATTTATTTTCAGCAAACTTAACATGTGTAAATATTTGTATGAACATAACAAGATTCAACAACTGAGACGTGAACTGAACAAGTTCCACAGACATGTGACTAACATAAATTGAATAAGGTGTCTCTGAACAAGGGGGGGTCAAACTAAAGTAACAGTCAGTATCTGGTGTGGCCACTAGCTGCATTAAGCACTGCAGTGCATCTCCTCCTCATGGACTGCACCAGATTTGCCAGTTCTTGCTGTGAGATGTTACCCCACTCTTCCTCCAAGGCACTTGCAAATTCCCGGACATTTCTGGGGGGAATGGCCCAAGCCCTCATCCTCCGATCCAACAGGTCCCAGACATGCTCAATGGGATTGAGATCCTGTCTTGCAGGAAATCATGCACAGAACGAGCAGTATGGCTGGTGGCATTGTCATGCTGGAGGGTCATGTGAGGATGAGCCTGCAGAAAGGGTACCACATGAGGAAGGAGGATGTCTTCCCTGTAAAGCACAGCGTTGAGATTGCCTGCAATGACAACAAGCTCAGTCTGATGATGCTGTGACACACCGCCCCAGACCATGACGGACCCTCCACCTCCAAATCGATCCCGCTCCAGAGTACAGGCCTCGGTGTAACGCTCATTCCTTCGATGATAAACGCGAATCCAACCATCATCCCTGGTGAGACAAAACCACGTCAGTGAATAGCACTTTTTGCCAGTCCTGTCTGGTCCAGCGACGGTGGGTTTGTGCCCATTGGCAACATTGTTGCCAGTGATGTCTGGTTAGGACCTGCCTTACAACAGGCCTACAAGCTCATGGGCTCTCATGAAGTGTTTGATTAGATTTTCTAAACATTTGCATTGATATAAAAGTGATTAGAGAGACAATGGAGTGCTGAGTACCAGGCAGTTAGCAAGTATGGTATGCTACTAATGACCAGCAGCATCAGAGCTTGGAGAAGCTTAATTACCGGTCATGTGGAATTGTGGCGGTAATACGGTCACCACAACAGCCCTATGCATGTGTGTGTCACCAGATCTCAATCCAATTGAACATTTATGGGAGATTGTGGAGACAGCGTTTTCCACCACCATCAACAAAACACCAAATGATGGAATTTCTCATGGAAGAATGGTGTCGCATCCCTCCAATAGAGTTCCAGACACTTTTTGAATCTGTGCCAAGGTGCATTGAAGCTGTTCTTGTGGATCATGGCGGCCCAACACCCTTAAGACACTTTATGTTGGTGCATCCTTTATTTTGGCAGTTACATGTATCTCAGTGTCTGGTTGTCTGACTCCAGGGATGGATCGGGGAATGTTAGGGTGTGAGTGATGTCATCTTCCTGAGAAGGAAGGAAGTAGGAGGATAACGATTTGCACACCTGAGAGACCAGGCACGTAACAAGACCTGTAGTTGATTAACAGTTTTCCTCAGGCCGGGCCACCACCCATTAACACTTACCATTACTGTCATGTCAAAGAGGTAATGAAAGATTTAACAGTGGAGTAAGGGTTCTACTACGGTCTACTAAGGCCAGCACCAAACACACAATACATGGAAGTAAGGACATCTTTAAGGTAGGTATAGAATCAAATCAAATGTTTCACTTTAGTCTAACATCTTAAGTCAAAGTAGTATTACTCTTTCTAGTAAGACGTGAAAAATGGTCGATATGAAGCTGGAGTGCTGAGTCGGGACCTTACAGTATAAGCAAAGCACTAGAGAATGTCTTTCTGCTCTGCTTTGTACTTCCTCTGATCTGATGTAGAACTGAGCGCCCATTTGGTTCCGCTCTTTATATAATAGAACCACATACTTTGAGCCTCCAAGGCTTTTTCCCTCAGACAACAACCACACAGGGAGACAGACACACTAACATAACATGCAACCACACATTAAACACCATACAGTCACGCAGACACACACCTACCATAGTGTCTCACACAATACTCATGTCTCTATTTGGTGTTTTAAAAAATGTTTTTAATTCAAAGTGTATTAGTCTAGTACACAGATTTGCAGATGATAGATACATACATACATACATACATATACACTACCGTTCAAAAGTTTGGGGTCACTTAGAAATGCCCTTGTTTCTAAAGAAAAGCACAAAAAAAGCCCATTAAAATAACATCAAATTGATCAGAAATACAGTGTAGACATTAATAATAATGTATATTATAATGTTAATAATATAAATGACTATTGTAGCTGGAAACGGCAGATTTTTTATGGATAATCTACATAGGCGTACAGAGGCCCACTATCAGCAACCATCGCTCCTGTGTTCCAATGGCACATTGTGTTAGCTAATCCAATTTTATAATTTTATAAGGCTAATTGATCATTAGAAAACCATTTTGCAATTACTATATGTTAGCACAGCTGAAAACTGTTGTTTGATTAAAGAAGCAATAAAATCAGCCTTCTTTAGACTAGTTGAGTATCTGCACCATCAACCTTTGTGGGTTCGATTACAGGCTCAAAATGGCCAGAAACAGACTTTAACTTTAACAGAAATAAACTTGTCAGTCTATTCTTGTTCTGAGAAATGAAGGCTATCCATGCTGTTTCCAGCTGCTATAGTCAGCTACAAGACATCAAAATGATGAAATAACACGTATGGAATCATGTAGTGACCAAAAAAGTATTCAAATAATCAAAAGCTGTCATCAAGGCAAAGGGTGGCTACTTTGAAGAATCACAAATATAAAATATATGTTGATTTATTAAACACTATTTTGGTTAGTACATGATTCCATATGTTATTTCATCATTGTGATGACTTCGCTATTATTCTACAATGTAGAAAATAATACAAATAAAGAAAGAACCTTGGAATGAGTCGGTGTGTCCAAACCTTTGACTGGTACTGTAGGTCCAGATGGGATAGGGAGGTGTACAGTGCAGTGGTTATTGAGTCATCTGTGGATCTGTTGGGGCTGTATGCAAATTGTAGTTGGTCGAGGGTGTCTGGTAAGGTGGAGCTGATATGGTCCTTGATTAGCCTCTCAAAGCACGTCATTGTAACAGAAGTGAGTGCTACCGGGCGATAGTCATTTAGCTCACTTTCCTTCGCTTGCTTGGGTTCTGGAATAATGGTGGATATCTTGAAGCAAGTGGGGACAACAGACTGGTATAATGATAGATTAAATACGTCCATAAACACTCCAGCCAGCTGGTCTGTGCATGCTCTGAGGACGCGGCTTGGAATGCCGTCTTGGCCACCCTCCTTACGAGGGTTGACTCGCATGAAAGGCTTACTCACATCGGCCATGGAGATCGAGAACCCACAGTCCTCGTGAGAAGCGGGGGATGCGTCAGTGGCTCAGTGTCATTCTCCTCAAAGCGGGCAAAGAAGGTGTTCAGCTTAGCTGAGCATGACATGGCTGGTTTTCCCTTCATAATCTATGATTGACTGAAGTCCCTGCCACATTGTGTCCCGTGTTGAATTGTGACTCCACTTTGTCCCTATACTGTTGTTTAGCCTCTTTGATTGACTTACAGAGGTCATAGCTGGTCTGTTTAGCATCATGAAGAAACATAGGACTTATGGATACTGTACTTATATGAAACCGACCTGACTCAGGAGACCACTTAACAATGACTTAACAATGGAGACCACAGAAATCCGAGGACAAGATTTAGAACATTCCTCATATGTCTCTCAATAAGGGTTCTCACAAAACCTTGCAGTAGAACAGCAGATAAAAACACCACACAACCGTGCCAGAGGACTGTGGTCACCAAATAACATCACCCACTTATCCAATCAAAGTCATTTCACAATGTAGCCGAGCTGTTGCTAACGGGCAGACCAACCACTAATAGTTACAGCTTAATGAGAAAACAAACCACAGGGAAATGTTGGTCTCTCTCTGTTTACAGAACAAAGTCAAGCTCTTATAGTATCTTACTTCATATGAGTGAGTTGTTTCTGATGCCAATATGTAAGTGCTGTTACATGGATAATACTGATGCAAGACACAACCTGTCAAGTTTAATGTAAAACAATTCGCTAATCAAGGCAAATACTGTATATAAAAATGTGTAAACTGTCTCTCAGTGTAGACTACTAAACATAATCCTAAAAGACCACCTACCGGGTCAAAAGTAGTGCACTACATAGGGAATAGGGTGCCATTTATGCACTCTATGACATCAGAAGAGCCTGGAGCGGTCCTCTGATTTTCCCTGCAGGGCCACGCCATCTGCTCGGCAGGGGAGCTCTGACAGTGTCATCAGTTTTACCAGCTCACTTCCTCTCCTGTTCTCCTTCCAGGTGTGACAGCCCTCCTCAATGGCAGACCCATCCACAATTCATGAGGGTAGATTGAGTTCCTTACAATGTGTGTGTGTGTGTGTGTGTGTGTGTGTGTGTGTGTGTGTAGTAGGCAAGCAAGCAGTTTGATAGTCAGTCTGTCATATAGCCAAGCAGGAAACACCAGTCTGAAGCTACGGCACGGAGAGAGAGGAATAAAAACATAGCAGCCGGAGAGGCAACAGACATGAGTGTGTTTTCACTGGAGCTTAACAGTGTTTAGAGAACAAGTCGGACATCTTGGTTCTGCTCCTGTCTATTCTTACCTGACAAGCGTGTGACATGTTTTGGGGTGGAGGGGTGAAGGGTGTGGCAAGGCTTAGTCTAAGGCAGTGTGTGGTGTGTGTTTGTGTGTATGCATATGTGTGCGTGCGTGTGAGACTGTCCAACTCCTTTCCCCAATGTGTGTGTGTAGTCCCAGTCACCCCAGGTTGCTGTCACACTGTCACACACACTGACTGACGGATGGAACGCAGAAATCCAAGCCCCTGCGTGCCGTGACTGCCGTCACCCGAGAGCACTGGTTTTAGGTTCTGTGCCGGCGTCCATCTCTCCTCTCTCTCTCCAAATGTAACACAGTATCAGGTCTCAGGTCTCAGGTCTCAGACCCACGCAGGTACTGGCAGGCCCCAATCAAACAAATCCAGTAAGGCCTCAAATGCCTCCCTGGCTCTCTCCACAGCACCCTGCTCAGGGCTGGCAACACTGACTTAATATCAGACCACATGACTCAGCTTACCGGTCAGATGATGCTTTGATACCTGCCCTGCCCGGCTCACTTTTCATCAGGGATCTCAACTGGGTTGGGCAGCATCTCTCTAAACTGAGTGCTGTCACTGTTTCAAGATACCCTCAGATTTAAATGCATTTGGATGGAATTTCACGGATAACATTCTGGTTGTGTTATGATTACATGTCGGGATTCATCTGAATACCAAATAGTTTATGTGTCTAGTTTAATTCTTATAATCCCAGAACTGCATAAACTGGCTTTGAATCAAAGAGATAGAGAGAGACTATTTCTAATATGGTCCCCATGTGAATGCAGTGTGTTGATGTTGAGCAAAACAATGTGGATGAATTTTTAATTTGAACTAATGGACTAATGACCTCATATGTTCCCACTGGAAGACCAGTAAAGACACGTAATCCTCTAAGTGATTGGGATAGGGAGTCTGTTTGCTCCCTCAGATGTATAGTATGTAGTGGTTCAGAACAGACCCTTGTGATGTGGTGCACAGGGCTGGAGTATAAATATAGGACCCTATAACGTTCCACTCACGTTCTAGGCTGAGGCCTACTGGGAGTGCTCAGAGGGGCGGCAAGGGAGCACTTTTCCAAAGGACGTTTAGAACAGAACTATTATCGGGAGGACTTTCATAAGGGGGCTGATTGGCTGAAACCTGTTTGTGTTTTTCTGGGTTTGTATTTTTAGTGTGTGAGATCAGTGCGTCAGCGCAGGAGGCTGAACCATACGGATGGCCTTTTTAAACTTAGCTGCATGGTAAGTGATGCTGTTGAGGAAAGCAACCAGCTCTCACAGTCTCACTGCAGAATTAGACGTTTATCCACGTTTTCCCATCGTCAAATATCAAAGTTGCTCCAAACGTTCAATTTAAAGTGGTTTTGACACCCTGGGTTGACTCCTGGCTCAGTATTGTTCTGTTTCTCCAAACATCAACTGTATAAGGTAAAGGTTTTGGATAGGGTTAAAACATAAAGTTTGGGCACTCATTCCGAATAGTTAAGGCAAGGGTTAAGGTTTGGGATAGGGTTTAAACAAAACAAAAAAAACAAGTGTCCACCACTGGGCTCAAACATGCAACCTTCAGATCCAGAGTCATGGGATTATACTCATCTGCCACCCCAGTCTAGAGAGCGCTAGCAAAACCCAAGCTTACTTGATGGGAATAGCACTTACTATTGCCCTTAGTGGCCAGTTTTGAAGGCATTTCCCGACATCCTCAGGACGTGGATAGACATCCATTTTTAAAGACCCTCTTGAGCAATCTGCCTGGAAGGGAGGCCACCAATGGGTCAGCGGTGGGGGTGGAGCAATGAAATTACATTCATTCCATTCTAAATCTAAACCTCCCTGGGACAATAGTAACCCTGGCTTGGTTGCACCAAATTGAATGCATCACTCACCAGTATGATAAGGCCGGGCAGCGTTCAGTCCCAGTATAACCAGGGCTGTATTCAGTATGTTTTTACGTTATGGAATGTTCAATTGAACAGAAACGGTGCTGTAATGATCATGGACCGTGTGGACCATAAGGCCCCGCCACCCTAGAACCACTGGAGTTAAACTACAGTAGATAGTGAGAAACAGAAGCCTGTTAATTAATAGAGGACTGAAAGTGTAGTAAGTGTAGCTAAGAGCAGGTCAGGAAAGAGTATAAGAGACGCACAGTAGCAGACTACCTTGATCCTAGAAACGTATAGTATAATCTCTATGGTGCACACTCTGGACCCGGTATGTCTATGAGGTTAGCTTGTCTATTGCAAATGTCTAATGCAAATGCCTAGTATCTCCGATGCAAATTGTGAGATTCACAGGTAGGGCAGCATGATTTAGCTGGTAATTCCAGTCACAACAGACCTGTGAAACACTGCCTCTTTAATAACGAACACCCAAACGTTCTTATTTGCTATACAGTTCAAGTCTCCAAATGAATGTTGTGCCAAACAATGGTGGAAATACACTGCCAAAATCTCTGGCTTTAAAAGCCCTGTTAATTCAGCATTACTGGGGAGTGTGACTCAGTGGGAATAGCTTTTAACTTTCTGTTTGAGAACAGCAGACCAGGGTTCAAATACTATTTGAAATCATAAAACATTTTTTTTTTCTGGGATTGATTTAGTTTACCTGTTTCAAAATAACCAATAGACAGTGCCAAAAGTGCAAACCTTACCCACCGGACACTCCAGGTGGGCTAAAGCAAATGCTCAAAGTATTTGAATGATTTCAAATAGTGTTTGAATCCAGGTCTGGAGGGCATCAGTCTGTTTGAATCCAGGTCTGGAGGGCATCAGTCTGGTGGAAAAGCAAAGCGGTAATGCAGTGTTATTGTAGTGAAAGCACAGAACCCCAGGGGAGACAATAACAGTAGAGTAATAGTGACAGGCTCATGCCATGGAAAACAAAACAATGAGGAGTCCTATCGCTAAGACAACAGTCCAGCATGAGGCACTGTCTATATTAGGCAGAGGAGGGGAGCCGTATTGGGCTGACTGTTGGGTGAGAATATTTAGGCTAGGCTACAATAGCTCAACTACGTGAGTGTATCTACTACGGAAGGACCTAAATCATTCACAACCACCGCCTTTCATTGTGTAAATACATTCAGAAAGGAAAGGAAATAGGAAGTGATCCTCAGTCATTTGCTGTCAGGATCATATTCATGTGATCAAGCAGAGACAGTAGCACTTACAGTACATAGTTCCTGCTGTTGTGTACATATTCCTCCTTGTGACACCCATTCCGCAAACAATCCAAAAAACTCTGCTGAGTAACTGCAGCTATGAGATGACACTGATGACAATCAGGGAAGGTAATAAAATAGAAGATACTATAGCAAAGTATTGTAATGAATTAAAATACATATATTTTGTATTTAAAACACAAAAATAAATGTGCAAGTAGGTGGCCAAACAGCAACAACATTCCCAGTAAAGGTTACAGAAACGTCTTCCTTGCTATAACTGCGACATGTTGTTGTTTATCTACATTAGTTGAATGCACTGTCACTCTGGATTAGAGCATCTGCTAAATTACCAAGATATACATTTATTTGTGAAAATGAACAACTGCAAAGCATTGTCAACGATCTTGTTTCAGAGCGGTGCTATGTAATTGTTCATTTTTAAAAGACCGTGCCTATAGAAAGTCTACACCCCTTAATCTTTTTTTTCTCACATTTTGCTGCCTTATTATTTTAAATTACAAATCTCCACATTTTCAAAGTGAAAGAAAGTCACTCAAATTTTTTCAAATGAAAGGAGCAATATGGAGAAATCACTTCACAATTTCCTGGTTGCTGAAGTCTAAGTTTTGCCTAAGTTCAGTTTATTTTACAAAACAGCATCATGTTATGGGTGATTGTCACCGGCAGGATTGGGGAGTTTGTTATGATCAAAATAAATATGAAAGGAGCAAAGACCAGCTAAAACGTTAGAGGAAAACACACCCCAGTCTTCTGAAAACCTAACCCTAGGATAGAGTATAATTTTTCAGTGGGACAGTTACACACATTTTTATGCAAAGCACACTAAATTGGCCATTCAGGAGGTGTTGAGTGTTCCTGAGTGGTCTAGTCTCAGTCCTGACTTAAATCTGTTTTAAAAATCTGAGACAATGCTTGAATATTGCTGTCCATCCCAATCAAATTTAATGAGCTTAGGCAATTTTGACAAAAATGTGGATGCCTTCAGAAAGTGTTATTTTCCACATTGTTTTGTGTTACAGCCTGAATTGAAAATGAATTAAATTGAGATTTGTTTTTTCACTGGCCTACACAAAATACCCCATGTCAAAGTAGAATTATGTTTTTTCTTACAAATGAATTAAAAATGAAAATCTGAAATGTCTTGAGTCAATAGGTATTCAACTCCTTTGTTATGGCAAAAGGAAAAATCTGCTTAACATGTCATATAATCAGTTGCATGGACTGACTCTGTGTACAATAATAGTGTTTAACATGTTTTCTTTATGACTACCTCATCTCTGTAACCCACACAGTCGAGCAGTGAATTTCAAACACAGATTTAACCACAAAGAACAGGGAGGTTTTTCTAATGCTTTGCGTTTTTGTTTCTTTTTGCTTCCAAATGTAACCTTTATTTAACTAGGCTAAGTCAGTTAAAACCTGTTTGGGATAGGCGTGCCGCTAGCGGGACATCTCGACAACATCCGGTGAAATTGCAGAGCGCCAAATGCGATTATCTGAGGACAGCGCCCCGCATACCAACACATAAAAAACATATTTCAACCAGGCAAGTGCGACACGAAAGTCAGAAATAGCGATATATAAAATGCCTTACCTTTGATGATCTTCTTCTGTTGGCACTCCAAAAGGTCCCAGTTACATCACAAATGGTCCTTTTGTTCGATAAAGTCCTTCTTTATGTCCATAAAATCTCAGTTTAGCTGACACGCTTCAGTCAATAATCCAGTTTCCCTCCATCAAAATGCATACAAAATGAATCCCAAACGTTACTAATAAACTTTTCCAAACATAATCAAACCTTAGGTATCCTAATACGCAAATAAATGATAAAAGTTGAGATGAAGAATAGTTTAGAATAGTTTGTTCATTACAGCAGATAAATAAGAAAGAACGCGTTTTCCTCCACGCGCTTGGAAACACTACAGCCAAAATGGGAACCACCTAGAAAATCAAATCAAATCAAATCAAATATTATTTGTCACATACACATGGTTAGCAGATGTTAATGCGAGTGTAGCGAAATGCTTGTGCTTCTAGTTCCGACAATGCAGTAATAACCAACAAGTAATCTAACTAACAATTCCAAAACTACTGTCTTATACACTGTGTAAGGGGATAAAGAATATGTACATAAAGATATATGAATGAGTGATGGTACAGAGCAGCATAGGCAAGATACAGTAGATGGTATCGAGTACAGTATATACATATGAGATGAGTATGTAAACAAAGTGGCATAGTTAAAGTGGCTAGTGATACATGTATTACATAGGATGCAGTAGATGATATAGAGTACAGTATATACGTATGCATATGAGATGAATAATGTAGGGTATGTACAGTGCCTTGCGAAAGTATTCGGCCCCCTTGAACTTTGCGACCTTTTGCCACATTTCAGGCTTCAAACATAAAGATATAAAACTGCATTTTTTCGTGAAGAATCAACAACAAGTGGGACACAATCATGAAGTGGAACGACATTTATTGGATATTTCAAACTTTTTTAACAAATCAAAAACTGAAAAATTGGGCGTGCAAAATTATTCAGCCCCTTTACTTTCAGTGCAGCAAACTCTCTCCAGAAGTTCAGTGAGGATCTCTGAATTATCCAATGTTGACCTAAATGACTAATGATGATAAATACAATCCACCTGTGTGTAATCAAGTCTCCGTATAAATGCACAACGCACGTTCTAATGAACTCGCACACCGAATCAGCGTATTCGTCAATGTTGTTATCTGACGCAATACGAAATATATCCCAGTCCACGTGATGGAAGCAGTCTTGGAGTGTGGAATCAGCTTGGTCGGACCAGCGTTGGACAGACCTCAGCGTGGGAGCTTCTTGTTTTAGTTTCTGTCTGTAGGCAGGGATCAACAAAATGGAGTCGTGGTCAGTTTTTCCAAAAGGAGGGCGGGGCAGGGCCTTATATGCGTCGCGGAAGTTAGAGTAACAATGATCCAAGGTTTTTCCAGCCCTGGTTGCGCAATCGATATGCTGATACAATTTAGGGAGTCTTGTTTTCAGATTAGCCTTGTTAAAATCCCCAGCTACAATGAATGCAGCCTCAGGATGTATGGATTCCAGTTTGCAAAGAGTCAAATAAAGTTTGTTCAGAGCCATCGATGTGTCTGCTTGGGGGGGAATATATACGGCTGTGATTATAATCGAAGAGAATTCTCTTGGTAGATAATGCGGTCGACATTTGATTGTGAGGAATTCTAAATGAACAGAAGGATTTGAGTTCCTGTATGTTTCTTTGATCACACCACGTCTCGTTAGCCATAAGGCATACGCCCCCGCCCCTCTTCTTACCAGAAAGATGTTTGTTTCTGTCGGCGCGATGCTTGGAGAAACCCGCTGGCTGCACCGCCTCCGATAGCGTCTCTCCAGTGAGCCATGTTTCCGTGAAGCAAAGAACGTTACAGTCTCTGATGTCCCTCTGGAATGCTACCCTTGCTCGGATTTCATCAACCTTGTTGTCAAGAGACTGGACATGGGCGAGAAGAATGCTAGGGAGTGGTGCACGATGTGCCCGTCTCCGGAGTCTGACCAGAAGACCGCCTCGTTTCCCTCTTTTACGGAGTCAGGTTTTTTTTGGGTCGCCGGCTGGGATCCATTCCGTTGCCCTGGTTGAAAGGCAGAACACAGGATCCGCGTTGCGAAAATAATATTCTTGGCCGTACTGATGGTGAGTTGACGCTGATCTTATATTCAGTAGTTCTTCTCGACTGTATGTAATGAAACCTAAGATGACCTGGGGTACTACTGTAAGAAATAACACGTAAAAAAACAAAAAACTGCATAGTTTCCTAGGAACGCGAAGCGAGGCGGCCATCTCTGTCGGCGGCGGAAGTCTAAAACTACAATTTCTGGGTCATTTTTCCAAAAACCAGCCTGAAACTCTTTCTAAAGACTGTTGACATCTAGTGGAATCCCTAGGAACTGCAATTTGGGAGGACTTGGACTTATAATTATAGTACTAGCCATTAAAAAGAGTGGTAAGCTGATTTTGTTTTGGGGGCGGTGGGGGGGGTTGTCCTCGGGGTTTTGCCTGCCATATCAGTTCTTTTATACTCACAGACATGCTTTTAACAGTTTTAGAAACTTTAGAGTGTTTTCTATCTACATCTACCAATTATATGCATATCACCTCTGGTCAATTAAATTGATTGGACATTATTTGGAAAGGCACCTGTCTATATAAGCTCCCACAGTTGACAGCGCATGACAGAGCAAAAACCAAGGCGGTCGAAGGAATTGTCCGTAGATCTCCGAGACAGGATTGTCAAAGCACAGAGCTGGGGAAGGGTTCCAAAAAATGTCTGCAACATTGAAAGACCGCAAGTCACAGTGGCCTCTATCATTCTTAAATGGTAGAAGTTTTGAACCACCACGACTCTTCCTACAGATGGCCAGCCCAGCCAAACAGAGCAATCGGGGGAGAACGGCCTTGGTCTGGGAGGTGACTTGAAATCGATGGTCACTCTGACAGAGCTCCAGAGTTCTTCTCTGGAGATGGGAGAACCTTCCAGAAGGACAACCGTCTCTGCAGCACTCCACCAATAAGGCCTTTATGGTAGTGGCCAGACGGAAGCCACTCCTCAGTAAAAGACACATGACAGCCTGCTTGGAGATTGCCAAAAGGCATTTAAAGACTCTCAGATTATGAGAAACAAGATTCTCTGGTCTGAGATGGAACTCTTTGGCCTGAATGCAAAGCGTCACGTCTGAAGGAAACCTGGCACCATCCCTATGGTGAAGCATGCTGGTGGCAGCATCATGCTGTGAGGATATTTGTCAGTGGCAGGGACTGGGAGACTAGTCAGGATTGAGGTAAAGATGAATGGAGCAAAGTACAGAGACATCAGGACCTCAGACTGGGGTGAAGGTTCACCTTCCAACAGGATAACAACCCTAAGCACACAGCCAAGACAACGCAGGAGTGGCTTCTGGACAAGTCTCTGAATGTCCTTGAATAGCCCAGCCAGAGCTCAGACTTGAACCCAACCGAACATCTCTGGAGAGACCTGAAAATGGCTGTGCAGCAACATTCTCCATACAACCTGACAGCTTGAAAGGATCTGCAGAGAAGAATGGGGGAACTCCCCAAATACTGGTGTGCGAAGCTTGTAGTGGCATAGCCAACAAAACGTCAGGCTGTAATCGCTGCCAAAGGTGCTTCAGCAAAGGAATGTAAAGGGTCTGAATGGTTATGTAAATTTGATACTTCAGTTTTTTATTTGTAATACATTTTCAGAAAAAAATGTTTTTGTCATTATGGGGTATTGTGTGTAGATTGGTGATGGGGGAAAAAAATATTTGTATAAATTTTATAATAAGGCTGTAACAACAAGTCACGGGGTCTGAATACTTTCCGAATGTACTGTAGCTGGGTTTTACATGCATCGGCAAGACAGAACAGCAGCCTCCGGTAAGATCAAGGAGCGGTTGGTGTGTCTCTTTGTCAACAACAGCTGGTGCGCGTTCTCTAATATTAAGCAATTCTCAAGGTTTTGCTCTCCTGAGTTAGAGTACTTCATGATAAGCTGTAGACCACACTATCTACCAAGATAGTTTTAATCTATTTTCTTTGTAGCTGTCTATTTACCACCACAAACCGATGCTGGCACTATGACCGCACTCAACGATCTGTATAAGACCTTAAGCAAATAAGAAAATGCTCCTCCTGAGGGATCGCTCCTTGTGGCAGGGGACTTTAATACAGGAAAACCTTTACTCCACACACAGAGACGCATACAAAACTGTACCTCGGCCTCCATTTGGAAAACCTGACCTCTATCCTCCTGATTCGTGCCTCAGAGCAAATACTCAAACAGGAAGTACCAGTGACGTGCTCAATAGGGAAGTGGTCCGATGAAGCAGATGCTAAGCAACAGGACTGTTTTGCTAGCACAGATTAGAATACGTTCCAGGATTTATCCGATAGCATTGAGGAGTATATCACATCAGTCACCAGCTTAATTAACAAGTGCATCGACAAGCCATCCCCACAATGGCCGTACGTACATATCCCATCTAGAAGCCATGGATTACAGGCAACATCCGCACTGAGCTAAAGGCTAGAGCTGCCGTTTTAAGGAGTGGGACACTAATCTTACACGATTGTAAGAAATCCTGCTATGCCCTCCGATGAACCATCAAACAGGCAAAGCATCAATACAGGACAAAGACAGAATCCTACAAAACCAGCTCTGACGCTCATCAGATGTGGGGCTATCAAATTATCATGGACAAATGGAAACCAAGTCGCGAGCTGCCCAGTGACGTGAGCCTACCAGATGAGCTAAATGCCTATTACGCCCGTTTTCTAGGCAAACAATACTGAACCAAGCATGAGAACACCAGCTGTTCTGGAAGACTGTGTGATCACATTCCCCATAGCCAATGTGAGTAAGACCTTTAAACAGGTTAACATTCACAGGTCGCAAGGCCAGACGGCTTGCCAGGACACATACTGACCAGCTGGCAAGTGTCTTCACTGGTCTTCACTAGTGAAAAAATGCATTTTTCAACCTCTCCCTGACCCAGTATGTAATACCTAGCAGACCACCATAGTCCATGTGCCCAAGAATGCCAGGTTAACCTGCCTAAATGTTTTACCGCCCCGTAGCACTCACATCTGTAGCCATGAAATGCTTTGAAAGTGTCATGTCTATCTCCGCTTCTCCCCTACGGAGTTCGATGTCGCCGGTATGCTAACCATCATTACACACACCTGGCATCAATCATTACGCGCACTTGCATGAGGCATACTTGGACTCCATTACCACTCGTCTTACCTCCCCTATATCTGGCACTCTCTTAGGTTCCTTCCCCAGTCAGTATTAATCATGTGTTAGGCTAAGATGCTACAGTTATGTTGTCTTGTTCCATGTTTGTTGTTTTATTAAACGTTTCACCTGCACCTGCTTCTCGACTCACAGCTTTTTCCCTACAGAAAGGCTGGTAGTGGCTCAAATTAACACCATCATCCTAGAAACTCTGGATCCACTCCAATTCGCAAACCTCCCCAACAGATCCACAGATTACGCAATCTCTATTGCACTCCACACTGCCCTTTCCCACCTGGACACTAAGCTAAGGATACTGGGACTGAACACGTCCATCTGCAACTGGATCCTGGACTTCCTGATGGGCTGCCCCAAGGTGGTGAGGGTAGGCAACAACACATCCACCACACTGACCCTCAACACTGGGGCCTCTCAGGGCCACGACTGCGTGTCCACGCATGACTCCAATACCATCATTAAGTTAGCCGACGATGCGTTGTGGTAGGCCTGATCACTAATGACGATGAGACAGCCTATAGGGAGGAGGTCGGAGACCTGGCAGTGTGATGCCAAGACAACAATCTCTCCCTCGGTATGGCAAGCAGTGGTATGGCAAGCAGTGGTATCGGCATCCAACCACAAGGTGCTACAGAAGGAAGTGCGCTACAGAGGGTAGTGCGTACGGCCTAGTACATCACTGGAGCCAAGCTTCCTGCCATCCAGGACCTCTATTCCAGGCGGTGTCAGAGGAAGACCCTAAAAATTGGCAAAGACTCCAGCCACCCACGTTATTGACTGTTCTATCGCACGGCAAGCGATACCGGAGTGCCAAGTCTGGGACCAAAGGATCCTTAACAGCTTCTACCCCCAAGCAATAAGACTGCTGAACAGTTAATCAAATATTTGCCCCTTATTGTATTCCATATTTTTTCTTATTTCTTGCACTGACCCTCCTGCATAGGCTTGATGTACACTCACTGCAGTCTAACCACACACACACACACACACACACACACACACACACACACACACACACACTCACACACACACACACACACACACACACACACACACACACACACACACACACACACACACACACACACACACACACATATATACATTCACATTATTCACATGCGCTGCTGCTACTCTCTGTTTATTATCTATGCATATTCACTTTACCCCTGCTTACCTGGACATTACCTTGACAACCCCGTAACCCTGCATATTGACTCGATACAGCTACCCTTTGTATATAGCCTCGTTATTGTTATTTTTTTAGTGTTAGTATTTTTCCTTCTTACTTCCTTTTTTTACTCTGCATTGTTGGTTAAGGGTTTGTAAGTAAGAATTTCAAGGTAAGGTTGTATTCGGCACGTGACATATACAATTTGATTTGAAACCACTCAGGGATTTCACCATGAGGCCAATGGTGACTATAAATTGTTTGAGTTTAAGGGCTGTGGATGAGACTGGATCAACAACATTGTAGATACTACTCAATAGCACCTAATTGACAGAGTGAAAAGAAGGAAGCCTGTACAGAATACAAATATTCCTAAACCTGCATCCTATTTGCAACAAGGTGATACAGATGTAGGGCATCTCAACCAAGGTGGCATAGCAGTTCAGACGTCTTTTGTCCTCGTCTTGTCGTGTCCTGTATATATATATATTTACAACTTTTTCACATACATTTTATTTTTATTTTCCATCAACTCATCTTCAAAACACTCTCCTGCAACCTGCCTCACCAATGTATATTTATAAAAAAGTATTATTTACCTCAGATCTGTAATCCTCCAAGAAGCTAGCCAGAAACTCCAAGAAGCTAGCCTGAAACTAGCCAGAAGCTAATCCAGAAGCTAGTTCAGAAGCTAGTTAGCTCCTTTACTGGCAAATCGTTAGTATTCAGCTAACCACGGTTTGTGGTCATCAGCTATCCTTTAGCTCGAAAATCTATCGCCAGTTCTGTACGGCGCAGCGCAGCTCGGAACGGAACATACCGGACCAATTTTTCTCTCCATGTCCCTGGATTTCGACTGCTCTCTGGACATTCATACCCGGATCTCACAGCTAGCTAGCTGCTATCCGTGTGACTATCGGCCTTCGTCGATTCCGGAGCAAACATCAATTATTCCGGAGCTAGCAAGCTCCGTCAATCACTCCTGAGTTCCATCAATCACACCTGGGCTGCAGTCACCTATCCGGACCCGTTTTACTGCCTTCGCGGAGCCCCACCGGGCCTTCACAACTGGACTGCCGACGTTATCTACCCGAAGGAGTTATTCGGCTGGCTCCTCCGTCGCGACGTTACCTGAACGCCCATCTGCGGCCTGCTAACCGTTAGCTGTCTTACCGGCTGCTATCTGAATAGACAATCAGACAATTTTTTTATTTTTTTATTATTATTATTATGTTTTCTTCTTGGGCCTCTATAACTATATCTATTGTTTTTATTTTTGTTGTTGTTGTGTGATTTGGATTAATCCCCTCTACCACACGGAACCCCACTAATCTACTGACGGAACGCAAGAGGTGGCTAACAACAGACCTCCATCCTATGCTAGCTTGCTACCGATGCCCTGGCTAGCTGTCTAAATCACCAATCAACCTCTCCACTCACCGGACCCTTTTGATCACTCGACTAAGCATGCCTCTCCTTAATGTCAATATGTCTTGTCCATTGCTGTTCTGGTTAGTGTTTATTGGCTTATTTCACTGTAGAGCCTCTAGTCCTGCTCACTATACCTTATCCAACCTATTAGTTCCACCACCCACACATGCAATGATATCTCCTGGTTTCAACGATGTTTCTAGAGACAATATCTCTCTCTTCATCACTCAATACCTAAGATTACCTCCACTGTATTCACATCCTACCATACATTTGTCTGTACATTATACCTTGATGCTATTTTATCGCCCCCAGAAACCTCCTTTTACTCTATGTTCCAGACGTTCTAGACGACCAATTCTCATAGCTTTTAGCCGTACCCTTATTCTACTCCTCCTATGTTCCTCTGGCGATGTAGAGGTGAATCCAGGCCCTGCAGTGCCTAGCTCCACTCCTATTCCCCAGGCGCTCTCTTTTGACGACTTCTGTAACCGTAATAGCCTTGGTTTCATGCATGTTAACATTAGAAGCCTCCTCCCTAAGTTTGTTCTATTCACTGCTTTAGCACACTCTGCCAACCCGGATGTTCTAGCTGTGTCTGAATCCTGGCTTAGGAAGACCACCAAAAATTCAGACATTTTAATTCCAAACTACAACATTTTCAGACAAGATAGAACTGCCAAAGGGGGCGGTGTTGCAATCTACTGCAAAGATAGCCTGCAGAGTTCTGTCCTACTATCCAGGTCTGTACCCAAACAATTTGAACTTCTACTTTTAAAAATCCACCTCTCTAAAAACAAGTCTCTCACCGTTGCCGCCTGCTATAGACCACCCTCTGCCCCCAGCTGTGCTCTGGACACCATATGTGAACTGATTGCCCCCCATCTATCTTCAGAGTTCGTGCTGCTAGGCGACCTAAACTGGAACATGCTTAACACCCCAGCCATCCTACAATCTAAACTTGATGCCCTCAATCTCACACAAATTATCAATGAACCTACCAGGTACCTCCCCAAAGCCTTAAACACGGGTACCCTCATAGATATCATCCTAACCAACTTCCCCTCTAAATACACCTCTGCTGTCTTCAACCAAGATCTCAGCGATCACTGCCTCATTGCCTGCATCCGTAATGGGTCAGCGGTCAAACGACCTCCACTCATCACTGTAAAACGCTCCCTGAAACACTTCTGCGAGCAGGCCTTTCTAATCGACCTGGCCGGGGTATCCTGTAAGGATATTGATCTCATCCCGTCAGTAGAGGATGCCTGGATATTTTTTTTAAATGCCTTCCTAACCATCTTAAATAAACATGCCCCATTCAAGAAATTTAGAACCAGGAACAGATATAGCCCTTGGTTCTCCCCAGACCTGACTGCCCTTAACCAACACAAAAACATCCTATGGCGTTCTGCATTAGCATCGAACAGCCCCCGTGATATGCAGCTGTTCAGGGAAGCTAGAAACCATTATACACAGGCAGTTAGAAAAGCCAAGGCTAGCTTTTTCAAGCAGAAATTTGCTTCCTGCAACACTAACTCAAAAAAGTTCTGGGACACTGTAAAGTCCATGGAGAATAAGAACACCTCCTCCCAGCTGCCCACTGCACTGAAGATAGGAAACACTGTCACCACTGATAAATCCACCATAATTGAGAATTTCAATAAGCATTTTTCTACGGCTGGCCATGCTTTCCACCTGGCTACTCCTACCCCGGACAACAGCACTGCACCCCCAACAGCAACTCGCCCAAGCCTTCCCCATTTCTCCTTCTCCCAAATCCATTCAGCTGATGTTCTGAAAGAGCTGCAAAATCTGGACCCCTACAAATCAGCCGGGCTAGACAATCTGGACCCTTTCTTTCTAAAATTATCTGCCGAAATTGTTGCCACCCCTATTACTAGCCTGTTCAACCTCTCTTTCGTGTCGTCTGAGATTCCCAAAGATTGGAAAGCAGCTGCGGTCATCCCCCTCTTCAAAGGGTGGGACACTCTTGACCCAAACTGCTACAGACCTATATCTATCCTACCGTGCCTTTCTAAGGTCTTCGAAAGCCAAGTCAACAAACAGATTACCGACCATTTCGAATCTCACCATACCTTCTCTGCTATGCAATCTGGTTTCAGAGCTGGTCATGGGTGCACCTCAGCCACGCTCAAGGTCCTAAACGATATCTTAACCGCCATCGATAAGAAACATTACTGTGCAGCCGTATTCATTGATCTGGCCAAGGCTTTCGACTCTGGCAGTCTCTATGGGGGTGCCACAGGGTTCAATTCTTGGACCGACTCTCTTCTCTGTATACATCAATGAGGTCGCTCTTGCTGCTGGTGAGTCCCTGATCCACCTCTACGCAGACGACACCATTCTGTACACTTCCGGCCCTTCTTTGGACACTGTGTTAACAACCCTCCAGGCAAGCTTCAATGCCATACAACTCTCCTTCCGTGGCCTCCAATTGCTCTTAAATACAAGTAAAACTAAATGCATGCTCTTCAACCGATCGCTACCTGCACCTACCCGCCTGTCCAACATCACTACTCTGGACGGCTCTGACTTAGAATACGTGGACAACTACAAATACTTAGGTGTCTGGTTAGACTGTAAACTCTCCTTCCAGACCCATATCAAACATCTCCAATCCAAAGTTAAATCTAGAATTGGCTTCCTATTTCACAACAAAGCATCCTTCACTCATGCTGCCAAACATACCCTTGTAAAACTGACCATCCTACCAATCCTCGACTTTGGCGATGTCATTTACAAAATAGCCTCCAATACCCTACTCAACAAATTGGATGCAGTCTATCACAGTGCAATCCGTTTTATCACCAAAGCCCCATATACTACCCACCATTGCGACCTGTACGCTCTCGTTGGCTGGCCCTCGCTCCATACTCGTCGCCAAACCCACTGGCTCCATGTCATCTACGAGACCCTGCTAGGTAAAGTCCCCCCTTATCTCAGCTCGCTGGTCACCATAGCATCTCCCACCTGTAGCACACGCTCCAGCAGGTATATCTCTCTAGTCACCCCCAAACCAATTCTTTCTTTGGCCGCCTCTCCTTCCAGTTCTCTGCTGCCAATGACTGGAACGAACTACAAAAATCTCTGAAACTGGAAACACTTATCTCCCTCACTAGCTTTAAGCACCAACTGTCAGAGCAGCTCACAGATTACTGCACCTGTACATAGCCCACCTATAATTTAGCCCAAACAACTACCTCTTTCCCAACTGTATTTAATTTTAATTTATTTATTTATTTTGCTCCTTTGCACCCCATTATTTTTATTTCTACTTTGCACATTCTTCCATTGCAAAACTACCATTCCAGTATTTTACTTGCTATATTGTATTTACTTTGCCATCATGGCCTTTTTTGCCTTTACCTCCCTTCTCACCTCATTTGCTCACATTGTATATAGACTTGTTTATACTGCATTATTGACTGTATGCTTGTTTTTACTCCATGTGTAACTCTGTGTTGTTTTATCTGTCGAACTGCTTTGCTTTATCTTGGCCAGGTCGCAATTGTAAATGAGAACTTGTTCTCAACTTGCCTACCTGGTTAAATAAAGGTAAAATAAATTTTTAAAAGGCTAAAATAAGACTGTAAATAAATAATAAGCTATTCACTTTTTGTCCTCGATACAAGGTGTTATGTTTGGGGCAAATCCAGTACAACACATTGCTGAGTACCACTCTCCATAATTTCAAGCATAGTAGTGGCTGCATCATGTTATGGGTATGCTTGTAATCATTAAGGGCTAGGGAGTTTTTCAGGATAAAAAATAAAAAGAATGGAGCTAAGCACAGGCAAACATTTTGAGGAAAACTTGGTTTAGTCTGCTTTCCACCAGTCACAGGGAGATGAATTCCCTTTTTCAGCAGGACAATAACCTAAAACACAAAGCCAAATCTACACTGGAAATGCTTAACAAGAATGTGAATGTTCCTTAGTGGACAATTTACTACTTGAAAATCTATGGCAAGACCTGAAAATGGTTGTCTAGCATTTATCAAAAACCAATTTGACAGAGTTTGAAGAATTTTAGAGACGTATATAGTGTATGTAGACACCCCTTCAAATGAGTGGATTTGGCTATTTCAGGTGTATAAATTGAGGTGTATAAATTGAGCACACAGCCATGCAATCTCCATAAACAAACATTGGCAGTAGAACAGCCTTTCTGAAGAGCTCAGTGACTTTCAACGTGGCATTGTCATACAGTAGGATGCCTCCTTTCCAACAAGTCAGTTCGTAAAATTTCTGCCCTGCTAGAGATGCCCCAGTCAACTGTATGTTTTATTATTTTGAAGTGGAAACGTCTAGGAGCAACAATGGCTCAGCTGCGAAGTGGTAGGCCACACAAGCTCACAGAACGGGACTGCCGAGTGCTGAAGCACGTAGAGCATAAAAATGTTCGTCCTCAGTCTGAACAGTTCCAAAAGCAACATCAACACAAGCACTACTCATCGGGAGCTTCAAGAAATGGATTTCCATGGCCGAGCAGCCGCACACAATCCGTAGATCACCATGCGCAATGCCAAGCGTCGGCTGGAGTAATGTAAAGCTCGCCGCCATAGGACTCTGGAGCAGTGGAAACACATTATCTGGAGTGATGAATCACGCTTCACCATCTAGCAGTCCGACGGAAGGATCTGGGTTTGGTGGATGCCAGGAGAACGCTACCTGCCCCAATGCCTGGCCTGCACAGAGCCCAGACCTCAACTCCATGGAACACCTTTGGGATGAATTTGAAAGCCGACTGCGACGCAGGCGTAATAGCCCAACATCAGTGCCCAACCTCACTAATGCTCTTATGGCTCTTATGGCTGAATGGAAGCAAGTCCCCGCGGCAATGTTCAAACATCTAATGGAAACTATTCCCAGAAGAGTGGAGGTTGTTATAGCATCAAAGGTGGGACCAACTCCTGTTTGCAGGTGACAACATACTTTTGTTTATGTAGTGTATTTTCGTATTTCATTATCATTTGCTAAGAATTCTAAAAACATGTTTTCACTTTGTGATTATGGGGTATGGGTGAGATTTTTGGGGGAATTAATCCATTGTGAATCAGTCTGTAACACAACAAAATGTGGAATAAGTCAAGGGGTATGAATATTTTCTGAAAGAACTGTATCTTGCCCAAAGATGTTATGCAGTTGGTAGAATCTTATTCCAAATTATTCACAGCTTTCTTGTGTGAAAAATGTGTGAAAAATGTGAAAAAATGTAAAGGGGGTATAGACCTTCTGTAGGCACTCTATGCATATACATTTAGCAGACACTCATCACATCATAGTGCCATCAGACTTTTGATACCAATGTAGGGTAAAAGATGGCCAATACATTTCTGAAAATACAAATGACAGCTTTCCAAAGTGTCTTATTACAAAATACATTGGAGTTCAGCTCAGAAGTCATTCAAATCCATATTTAATATACATGTCGCAGAAATAATCTCTGAAGACAACCAATGCCAATAGTTGCCGGCCACCATCACTCTTCCATACAAGATGTTTTGCTTTTGTATCTGTGCCCAATTTGCATATAATACAGTACATCTCATCACCTGTCTGACACTGACGACAACTGGAGACAAGCCCTGGGAGTGGAGGGCTACTGTCATTGTCAGTCCAAACCCAAAATCCTGATTACCCAGATTAGTGTAAAAGATTCTGGTAACATGACACACATATTGTTATTGTGTGCTACATTAGCTTACTGTGTGGACTCTTCCTGTGCTATGAATTATTAACCAGGAGACTGTAACCTATAGGCCCCAGGGTAGTTACCTCAGAGTGGGGTTAGGTTGGTTGTTGATGTGTCCAAAATGGCACCGTATTCCCTATGCAGTGAGTTACTTATTGGGCTCTGGTCAAAAGCAGTGCACTATGAAGTGAATAGGGTGCCATTTGGGACACAGTTCTGATGCTGCTGGAAGTGAAGACGGACTGAACTCATCTGCTTCAAACACTACACATACAGAAAAAAAGACATTTAAAATATACTTTTAGATCAATTTTTTAGGATACATGTGAAAAATGTCAAATTGGAGAAATAACCCCCCTCCGTTTGTTTTGTACACTGTTGCTACTCATTGTTTACTATCTGTGCATAGTTACTTCACCCCCACCTGTATGTACAAATGACCTCGACTAACCTGTACCCCCGCACACTGACACGGTACTGTCACGCCCTGACCGTAGATATCTTTGTTTTCTTTATTATTTTGGTTAGGTCAGGGTGTGATGAGGGTGGTATGTGTGTTTTGTCTTGTCTAGGGTTTTTTGTACATCTATGGGGTTTTGGTATTGTCTGGGTAAATGTAGGTCTATGGTGGCCTGAATTGGTTCCCAATCAGAGACAGCTGTTTAGCGTTGTCTCTGATTGGGGATCCTATTTAGGTTACATTTTGGTTTTGTGGGTTATTGTCTATGTGTAGTTGCCTCTCAGCACTTGTGTTATATAGCTTCACGTTCATTTTGTTAGTTTGTTTAGTGTTCTTCGTTTTAATAAAGAAGAATGTTGCGCCTTGGTCTCCTCATTACAACGAACGTGACAGGTACCCCCTGTATATAGCCTCATTATTGTTATTTTATTGTGTTACTTTGTATTGTAATTTTTTTTTTTACTTTAGTTTATTTGGTAAATGTTTTCTTAACTCTTCTTGAACTGCAATGTTGGTTAAGGGCTTGTAAGTAAGCATTTCATGGTAAGGTCTACACTTGTTGTATTCGGAGCATGTGACAAATAAAGCTTGATTTGATGTTCTTAATAACTAAATACTTTTGAGAGCTGAAATTTGTATTTTCAAAACACAAAATACTTTTTGATACTTTTTGTTTTGTTTTTGTGATTCACAATTATATGGCCCCCTTTCACCCTGCAGTGATATTAGACGTCTGATAGCACTTTGGTGTGATAAAACCAACTGCTAGTTGAACTAAACTTTGCCTTAAAGTTTTCATACCTCTTGACTTTTTCCACATTTTGTCATGTTCATCAACATAAAATACTCCATAATGACAAAGTGGAAACATGTTTGTAGAAACACATTTACATAAGTATTCACAACCCTGAATAAATACATGTTGGCATCACCTTTGGAAATGATTACCGCTGTGAGTCTTTCTGGGTCCCTCAGGGGCATTGTACACCTGGATTGTACTGTATTTGCACATTATTCTTTTTAAATTATTTAAGCCCTGTCAAGCTGGTTGTTGATCATTGCTAGACAACCAGTTTCAAGTCTTGCCATATATTTTCAAGCCAATTTAAGTCAAAACCGTAACTAGGTCACTCAAAAACATTCAATGTTGTCTTGGTAAGCAACTCCAGTGTATATTTGGCCTTGTGTTTTATGTGATTGTCCTGCTGAAAGGTGAATTTGTCTCCCAGTGTCTGTTGGAAAGAAGACTGAACCTGGTCTTTGTGGCTGAATGTGTTTGAAATTCACTGCTCGACTGAGGAACCTTACAGATTGGATTGGATGTGTAGGGTACAGATATGAGGTGGTCATTAAAAAAATCATGTCAAACACTGTTATTACACACAGATTGAGTCAATGCATTTTATGTTATGACTTTATAAGCGCAATTCTACACTGAATTTATTTAGGCTTACCATAACAAAGGGGTTGAATACTTATTGACTCAAGACATTTCAGCTTTAATTTTTTTATTAATTTGTAAAGATGTCTACAAACAGAATTCCACTTTGACATTATAGGGTACTGTGTGTAGGCTAGTGACACAATTTCAATTTAATCCATTTTGAATTCAGGCTGTAACACAACAAAATGTAGAAAAAGTCAAGGGGAATGAATACTTTCTGAAGGCACTGTATGTACAGTACATGCATCTCTAGCCATATAGAAATCGGTGGTGGTTGTTAGCCGATTTTAAGTGTGATGCAGTTGAATAGTGACAATGACATGTATTGCAGTTGACATCCATTCAAGCATTACACTCCAGTTTTTACCCCAATGTGTGAAATATATACAGAGCCAGTCAAAAGTTTGGACACACCTACTCATTCAATGGTTTTTCTTTATTTTTTTACTGTTTTCTACATTGTAGAATAATAGTGAAGACATCAAAACTATGAAAGAACATATATGGAATCATGTAGTAACCAAAAAAGTGTTAAACAAATCAAAATGTATTTTATATTTGAGATTCTTCAAAGTAGCCACCCTTTGCCTTGATAACAGCTTTGCACACTCTTGGGATTCTCTCAACTAGCTTCATGAGGTAGTCACCTGGAATGCTTTTCAATTAACAGGTGTGACTTGTTAAAGTAGAATTGTGGAATTTATGTCTTCCTTAATGCGTTTGAGCCATTCAGTTGTGTTGTGACAAGGTAGGGGTGGAATACAGAAGATAGCCCTATTAGGGTAAATGACCAAGTCCATATTATAGCAAAAACAGCTCATATAAGCAAAGAGAAACGACAGCCCATCATTACTTTAAGACATGAAGGTCAGTCAATCCGGAACATTTCAAGAACTTTGTGCTATGATGAAACTGGTTGCCACAGGAAAGGAACACCCAGAGTTACCTCTGCTGTAGATGATAAGTTCATTAGAGTTACCAGCCTCAGAAATTACAACCTAAATGCTACAGAGTTCAAGTAACAGACACATCTCAACATCAATTGTTCAGAGGAGACTGCGTGAATCAGGCCTTCATGGTCAAATTGCTGCATAGACACCACTAAAGGAAAAACAATTATAAGAAGAGACTTGCTTGAGCCAAGAAACACAGGCGATGGTCTGGTAGAAATCTGATGAGTCCAAATTTGAGATTTTTGGTTCCAACCGCCGTGTCTTTGTGAGATGCAGAGTGGATGAACGGATGATCTCCGCATGAGTAGTGCCCACCGTGAAGCATGGAGGAGGAGGTGTGATGGTGTGGGTGTGCCTTGCTGGTGACACTGTCAGTGATTTATTTAGAATTCAAGGCACACTTAACCAGCATGGCTACCACAGCATTTTGTAGCGATACGCCATCCCATCTGGTTTGCGCTTAGTGGGACTATCTTTTGTTCTAGAAAATGCAAAATGGTACAAATAAAGTAAAGCCCTTAAATGAGTAGGTGTGTCCAAACTTTTGACTGGTACTGTATATAAACAATAGCCTAAAAGTAGGCTAATTTTGATTGGCGTCAATAAGGAGATTCTGAATCTTCCCCCACAGGGGAATGCGTGAATGGCATTTCCATCATCTTGGTTGAATATCGTTTATATTGTAACGAGTGTGCTGAGATTCAGGAAGCAAGTTCAGGGAGTGAGTGTTTTAATAAATGAATGACCGAATGAATACAAACAATAAACACGAACCACAAACAACGCACCGACTTGAAAACAGAGTCAATAACACCTGAGGAAAGAACCAAGGGGAGTGACAGATATAGGGAAGATAATCAAAGAGGTTGATGGAGTCCAGGTGAGTATCATGAGGCGCTGGTACGCGTGACGATGGTGACAGGTGTGCGGGATAATCAGCAGCCTGGTGACCTAGAGGCCGGAGAGGGAGTATACGTGACAGATATTTTTATCACATCTATAAGCCAGGGAGGAGCAGCAAAGTTGCCATGTAACTCCTGAAATGCAAAGAAGCAGTAAATACTCATAAGGATAGTTAATAATAGAAATGCAATTTTACGGTGATGAAAACACAGCAGCCTGCCACTTCTGATGTGATATTGCACCCCAAAATGAGGAGATCCTACCAGAAATGCCAAAGTGACAGCAAATTTACGCTGCTATTTTCCATCCATCAACCATTTTCAGGCTGTTATAATGCAGACACTTATCCATATGACTCACAGATGTCCACTCTAAAGTAATGTTTCCCCTATAACATTCCTTCATGGCTAATCAGAAGGTTTTCAGCTCTGCTGGTGTTTGAGTTCCTCCTATTCTGATTTGACTAAAAGGTATTCTGGGAGGGTGGTGGTGGAGAAGTCCAGTTGTGTGTTCTAATGTGAGTTATTATACACAGCTGTAGTGTGAGGGAGGCCCATACTCCCTCCCCTGCCAAGATTTACAACCACTGTCCAAATGCACCCACCAGATGTGTCTGCCACTCCTAGGCCTAACCAACAGGAGCCAATGTCCAAAATCACACCATGGAGATATTATCTCTCCCACACACATGGTCCATTTCATCTGCACATGGATCTGGGCCTAGATCCAACAGAGCCATAGATGATTTAGCTGAGGGGCTTAACGCCCAGACAGACTGCACATATTACAGACACGTTTACCGTCCAGATGTTCAACATTCACATTTCATCTGGTCATAACCAGGCAGGAAGCCTGATTTAAAAACCATAAAGTTGATATTCACATTTAGAGGCCTTGAAATGCAACCTTCAAGGCATTTAGCAATAATTTTATATTTTCATCAGCAAAGGATCTCCTCATTTTGGGGTGCAATATCACATCAGAAGTGGCAGGCTGCTGTGTTTTCTTCACAGTAAAATTGTATTCCTATTATTAACTATCCTTATGAGTATTTACTGCTTCTTTGCAGTTCATGGGGCAGCAGGTAGCCTACTGGTTAGAGCATTGGACTAGTAACCCAAAGGTTGCAAGATCAAATCCCTGGTCTGACAAGGTAAAAATCTGTCGTTCTGCCCCTGAACAAGGCAGTTAGCCCACTGTTCCTAGGCCGCCATTGAAAATAAGAATTTGTTCTTAACTGACTTGCCTGGTTAACTTAAAAAAAATGTATTTGCATTTCAGGAGTTACAACCTGCCCTCCTGGCTTATAGCTGTGATAAAATAAGCTTGAGGCTCAACATGGTGAGAGAAGCAGGTGAGCATGTTCTTCTGAAAAGTATTGCTTTGCTTTCATGGCAAATTAATTCAGAATGTCTCCAACTGTTACAGCTACTGCAATGTCTGTAGATGGCTGTTGTTCAAATGGAATTGGCTATACTGTGACTATGTCCAAGGAGAATGGTGGAATTGGGGGGTAACTCTAAACTCCAACTGTCCTCCAAGTCACAGCAAATCCCATAATCAAAATGAGTAATTATTTTGCTTACAAGAGACACAATGCATGCAGTTTTGTGGGGACTCTCTCTGTACCCATTGATGTTGAAAGTATAACGTCCGCAGTGTGTCCATCAAGCACATTTTTTGATGGATTCAATCTATAAGGAATAATCCTGAACAGTATGCAGAAGGAAAAGGTTCTGTGTAACTGCATACTCATATGCAGTGGCCTAGCCTACCTTGAAGTATTTAACCCCCCCCCCCCAAAAAAGCTTCTCATTGCTTCTCATAGCAACCCATAGCAACTACCTCTGTGGCAACCGGAATGTAGGACAACTCACCTCCCAACTGAAGCAACCAGCTTTTCGGACGGTCCAAGATGCCATTGGTTTGTTTGAGCCCACAGCAGGAGTGGCCTGCGAACTTGTCCATCAATAATGTATCTTGGATTACCTTTCTAAATTCTTCAGCTCATTCTTAGGTGAGGACCGGTCGAGGAGAGCCTGTGTGCCGTTAGCGCTGGGTGTCAGGGAAACCTTTGTCTATTCACGTGTAAGTGGATTTTATTTCAATTCAGCCTACTGTTATTTACAAAAGATGCTCACATACCTGTGACTAAATGGCTATTTTTGCAGACAATTGGCCATGTGATATTTCTTTTAATTAACGTTTTTTCCAGTGGACATTTCATTTTCTCATATTATTTGCAATTACTCCATATATCAATGATATGTTAATGATGCCAAAAATGTGTGACATTCATGCAAATGTGGAATATTGAAATATTCTCAAATATTTTAAATATCTTAAAATGTCTGGCATCAGAAAGTAGCCTAACTTTCGAATTTTCCAAATCTCATCTCAGAAACTGAAATGGGAATAGCAGCAACCCAATTTGGCGACTGGAGTATGGGTGAGTGGGTGTGTGGAAAGGAGTGGGTAAGTGGAACTGAAAGTAGTGGATATGTGGAAGGGAGTGGGTGAGTGGAAAGGAAAGTAGTGGGCGTGTGGAAGGGAATGGGTGAGTGGAACTGAAAGTAGTGGATTTGTGGAAGGGAGTGGGTGAGTGGAATGGAAAGTAGTGGGCGTGTGGAAGGGAGTGGGTGAGTGGAATGGAAAGTAGTGGGTGTGTGGAAGGGAGTGGGTGAGTGGAAAGGAAAGTAGTGGGCGTGTGGAAGGGAGTGGGTGAGTGGAAAGGAAAGTAGTGGATATGTGGAAGGGAGTGGGTGAGTGGAAAGGAAAGTAGTGGGCGTGTGGAAGGGAGTGGGTGAGTGGAAAGGAAAGTAGTGGGCGTGTGGAAGGGAGTGGGTGAGTGGAAAGGAAAGTAGTGGGCGTGTGGAAGGGAGTGGGTGAATGGAAAGGAAAGTAGTGGGCGTGTGGAAGGGAGTGGGTGAGTGGAATGGAAAGTAGTGGATATGTGGAAGGGAGTGGGTGAGTGGAAAGGAAAGTAGTGGGCGTGTGGAAGGGAGTGGGTGAGTGGAAAGGAAAGTAGTGGGCGTGTGGAAGGGAGTGGGTGAGTGGAAAGGAAAGTAGTGGGCGTGTGGAAGGGAGTGGGTGAGTGGAAAGGAAAGTAGTGGGCGTGTGGAAGGGAGTGGGTGAGTGGAAAGCGCTCTGCTATATTTTAGAAGGTTTTGATTGAGCAGTATTTTATTTGTTTCGTTTCTTACCACTCAACTACCGTACACTGAGCTACGATATGTGTTTTGAAGCCAGAGGATTTATTTATTTTATTTAACCTTTATTTAACCTGGAAGGGCTCATTGAGATTTGAAATCTATTTTTCAAGAGCGTCCTGACCAAGGTAGGCAGCACCAAGTCATTACACAATTACAGACAGACAACATGAAAAACCTACAGGTAGTCTAGTAAAAAAACTGAATTCACAAGAGTATAACAAAATCATAAAACAGCAAATTAAAAACATTGACAGGTCAGGGAATCAGCCTCAAAATCCTTCATCAATGATTTAAAAACATTGACAGGTCAGGGAATCAGCCTCAAAATCCTTCATCAATGATTTAAAAACATTGACAGGTCAGGGAATCAGCCTCAAAATCCTTCATCAGTGATTTAAAAACATTGACAGGTCAGGGAATCAGCCTCAAAATCCTTCATCAGTGATTTAAAAACATTGACAGGTCAGGGAATCAGCCTCAAAATCCTTCATCAATGATTTAAAAACATTGACAGGTCAGGGAATCAGCCTCAAAATCCTTCATCAGTGATTTAAAAACATTGACAGGTCAGGGAATCAGCCTCAAAATCCTTCATCAGTGATTTAAAAACATTGACAGGTCAGGGAATCAGCCTCAAAATCCTTCATCAGTGATTTAAAAACATTGACAGGTCAGGGAATCAGCCTCAAAATCCTTCATCAATGATTTAAAAACATTGACAGGTCAGGGAATCAGCCTCAAAATCCTTCATCAATGATTTAAAAACACCAATCGGGACAAGTTCTTCCAGTTTAAAAGTATTTTGTAAGGCGTTCCAAGCCGATGGCGCAGAGTACATAAAAACCCTTTTAACAAATTCAGTTCGGACCTTTTGAACAGTTAGCAGGATTAAGTCCTGCGAACGAAGAGAGTACCAACCACATTTCTGAACAATAAAAATGCCTAAATAATATGGTTGTAAATCCAAAAGGGCTTTGTAAATAAAAGTATACCAGTGACTGAGCCTACGATTGACTAAAGAAGGCCAGCCAACCCTTGTATATAATGTACAATGGTGCGTAAGGGTTTTGCAGTTCAAAATAAATCTGAGTCGTAATTTCACTGTTGGTTTTACACAAAGAATGGTACATTGTCGGTTATTAAACTGGCAATTGTTGATTTTTTATTAAAAGTACTGACGATGGGTGCACTGTTTCCTTGTGTGTTGTACAGTATGTGTGTGCTTACTGTGAATGTCAGCCTAACTAATACAGTAGGTAGCTACTTCCCATGCTATTGCCGGTCAGTAGTGCTTGTTAAGCTGGAGCGAAGGGCACTGTGTCCCAGTGTTGTTGCCATTCTTTCCCTCCCCATTGAGTAGTAAACTATATGTATCTATCAAGATGACATCTAGATGGTTATCAACCTTAGTTATTTCTTGTGTAGGCCTACTTGAAATAAAATCATGGAAAGGAGAAAAATTGGCAACTTCAGTAACAGATAGCGACACAATGATGATACCAAAGATATTTACAAGAAATCCAAGATTGTTCATCTGTGTCGTTATCAATGGGAGCAAATTAAGCATAGTGGACAGAACAAGCAAGGAGGTGGTCAGAGCCAAGCACGAGCTAGCGAGATCCTTTGGCGCTTGATTGGATGTTTTTGCATATTTCCATTGGGGAACACCTTCTCTGTAAAGTGAGTGAGCACAATAACTCAGTTCACCCTTGCACTCCTTGTAAACAACGCAAAGGTTCACGTCTACAAAACTTAATGCACTATTTTCGTAACAGATTATAGTTTTGACAACAGAAAACTCTATTGAGCTCAGGCTTTTATTTTGTGAGAAAATGAGCCGAATGTTGGCCCAGTTCCATCTCGCTGCAGACTCTCTCACTGATGGCCACTGGGCTTCCTCTCCTCACCATATTGGTGGGGAGTGGACATTTCAACCGGATGCTTGAGAATTATACATCCAGTGAAACATCTGGCCCCTCGTTCTAGCTGTCGTGATAACCAGTAGGAAGCATGTCGGCAGGCACGTCAATACAACACCGGTGAACTGGTCGCCGGCTTATCGGCTCCTTGTGTAGCCGAATCAGTCACGCAATTACCTGATTCGCTTTCCATACACCCACTCCTTTTGACATACCCACTTGCCTATACTCCCGTTGCCATATTGGGCTGCTTCTACCTATACTTGTGGAAACTGCCGAGCAAGTATAGCATCATCACTTCAGATTTTTGTATCTTATTGCCTTCAAAGATTCTCAATTAAATCAGTCGTCATGACATGTTTAGTGAAGCATTTGTTGACTGCAAACGACGATAGAATGACTCAACTGTTTGACAGATAATCATCAATTTATTGACAAAATGGCTAAATCACGACTCTTTTTCAATCCTAGAAGACATTAGAATGTGTTGGTCTTGTGAAAATATAAGAGAAGGATACCAATCTTTCTCAGTCTTATAAAGACTTAATGATAACAGATGACATGTGATATGCAAATACACTAATACACAGATCCAATATTGCATGTTTTCAGGAGAAAAGAAGAGCCCTGAGAGGAAGAGCGACAAATGGAGCTAATGGGATCCACCTTGACGGCGGAGTACACCCGACCCAAAACCAGCCAATACTTCCCAGCCATCTCCAACATGGTGTCCTCCTACCGGAGCAACCAGCCTGTGCTGGCCATGAACCCCAGTGCCAACCAGCCCTGGAGGACTAACGCCTACTACCGCACAGGCAGCGCTGCCGCCATCCCCTCCCTCTCCTCCATCCAGAGGGAGAACCTAGGCTTCGACCTGGTCCGGGCCAAGACCATGTTCTACCCGTCAAACCGGTCAGCCATGACCACCCGCTACACCCCAGACGACTGGTACAAGTCCAACCAGAGCAACTACCGTGAGTCGGAGTCGTCCAGGAACAGTGCGGAGCGGCTGAGGAGGGATACCATCAGGTTGATGCAGGATAAAGAGCAGCTGACAAGGAGGACCCAGGAGACCACCAGTAAGAACATCGGGGAACGCCTCAACGACATCAGTTTCTGGAGGTCAGAGTTGAACCATGAGATAGACAACATGGTGAGCGAGATCATGGCCCTCACTGAGGTGAAGAGAAGGCTGGAGAGAGCCCTGCAGGAGACCGAGGGGCCTCTGCAGGTAATGGTGTGTGTGCATGCGTGCATGCGCGCTTGCACGTGTGCGTGCTAAGCTCTATGTAAGAGTGTCCTGTAACTCCAACAGTACACAATGCATTCACACAGAAATGCAGATTGTGCAGTATAAAGCATAACAAACTCCATCTCCAGTGCACCTATTTAATCATCCATGCATGTCACTTACTCAACACAGGATCTTACTGTGTCTGATGGTGGTGGATAAAGTGACAGTAGAGTTATTGGTTCTTCACACCACTTCAGAGCAGATGGGGTCATCATTCACAATACTCTAAATTAGGTCACACGTGTCCTGTTAAGGTTGCTGGGCAACCAGGCAACCTTCCACAGAACAGCACCGGTGGTCATTTGTCCTAACCCAAAGTTCTTTGGGGTGTATAGTAGCGTCAACTTGATCTGGCTGGAGATCTGGTGACATGAAGGACCCACACATGGTAGTGGAGATCAGGTAGCAATAGATCGTTTTCAGAGAGGACCTCTAATAAGTAATTGGAACCTATGAAAAGAATGTATACTCACTGTATAGAGAGTCATACCAATCAAATCATAATTTGTGTATATACAGTACCAGTCAAAAGTCTGGACACACCTACTCGAATCAAGTGGAGAAGATGCAGGTCTCCCTCTACAATATTCACCCAAGGAATGCTCTTTGTTTCAAGATTATTTTTCCCGTTGAAACTCTAACACGTTCAAAGCTGAATACTAGAGCAATATTTCTAACATAGAACGTTGAGAATGGTCAGAGGCGATCTATAGAACACTAATGTAAATTGCATTTGTTATTTTGTGATGTCATTAAAAATGTTATAAAGGAAATACTGTAATTTGGAAAGTATACCCACTACATGTGCAAAGTTTCCATGCTATGTATTGTGCATGTCATTTGAAAAATGATTAGTGTTTTTGTTAACAGAGGGATGTGATCAAATCAAATCAAACTTTTTGTCACATGCGCCGAATACAACAAGTATAGACCTTTCCGTGAAATGCTAACTTACAAGCCCTTAACCAACAGTGCAGTTCAAGAAGAGTTAGAAGTTGACTGTTTATAGATGTGATAGGTAAAGACCTTTTAGAGTTGACTTCGGGAGATGGTAACTCTTAAAACCACTCTCAAGGTTCCCAAATCCTAATGAGTTCATTGTTACATTATTAATTTAAATTGGGTAACAATTAAACATAGTTAGTTGATTAGATAAATAACAGTCCTCAAATTAACGTTAAAGTCAAGTCACGACATAAGTATTCATACCCTTTGCTATGAGGCTCGGAATTTAGCTCAGGTGCATCCTGTTTTCATTGATCATCCTTGAGATGTTTCTACAACTTGGAGTCCACCTGTGGTAAATTCAATTGATTGGATATGATTTGGTAGGTTTACAGCCTTATTCTAAAATTAATGGAATAGTTTTTTTCAATACCCCATAATGACGAAGCAAAACTGTTTTTTTTTTTTTTTTTGCTAATTTATTAAAAATGAAAATATTACATTTACATAAGTATTCAGACCCGTTACCCAGTATTTTGGTGAAGCACCTTTGGCAGCGATTACAGCCTCAAGTCTTCTTGGGTATGACGCTACAAGCTTGGCACACCTGGACTTGGGGAGTTTCTCCCATTCTTCTTTGCAGATCCTCTCAAGCTTTGTCAGGTTGGATGGGGAGCGTCTCTGCACAGCTATTATCAGATCTCTCCAGAGATGTTTGATTGGGTTCAAGTCCAGGCTCTGGCTGGGCCACTCAAGAACATTCAGAGACTTGTCCCGAAACCACTCCTGTGTTGTCTTGGCTGTGTGCTTAGGGTTATTGTTTTGTTGGAAGGTGAGCCGTTGTCCCTATCTGAGGCCCTGAGCACTTTGGAGCAAGTTTTCATCAAGGATCTCTCTGTACTTTGCTCCGTTTTTCTTTCCCTCAAGCCTGACTAGTCTCCCAGTCCCTGCAGCTAAACACATACCCACAGCATGATGCTGCAACCACAATTTTTCACCATAGGAATGGTGCCAGGTTTCCTCCAGACGTGACGCTTGGCATTCAAAGATGCCTTTTGGGAAATTCCAAGCAGGCTGTCGTGCCTTTTACTGAAGTGTAGCTTCCGTCTGGCCACTCTACCATAAAGGCCTGTTTGGTAGAGTGCTGCAGAGATGGTTGTCCTTCTGGAAGGTTCTCCCATCTCCAGAGAAGAACTTTGGAGCTCTGTCAGAGTGACCTTCGAGTTCTTGGTCACCTCCCAGACCAAGGCCTTTCGCCCCAATTGCTCAGTTTGGCAGGGAGAGTCTTGGTGGTTCCAAACGATGGAGGCCACTGTGTTCTTGGGGACCTTCAATTGCTGCAGACATTCTTTGGTACCCTTCCCTGGATCTGTGCCTCGACACAATCCTGTCTCGGAGCTCTAAGGACAATCATTCAAACTATTGGCTTTTGCTCTGACATGCACTGTGAACTGTGGGACCTTATATAGACAAGCGTATGCCAATCCAAATCATGTCCAATCAATTGAATTTACCACAGATGGACTCCAATCGAGTTGTAGAAACATCAAGGATAACCAATGGAAACAGGATGCTTCTGAGCTCAATTTTGAGACTCATAACAAAGGGTCTGAATACTTATGTAAATAAGGTTTTTCGGGTTTTTTATTTTCATAAATTCGCTAAAAAATCGAATCAGTTTTTAACTTTTTCATTATGGGGTATTATGTGTAGATCGAAGAGGAATACTTTCCAAATGCACTGTAAATCAGGAATGCAGACAGGCTAGCTCATTATATCTGTATGAGTGACTGTGTCCAACACAATACCCCCTGTTGTTATGTTGGACACATAATGACCAAAAAGAGGATGTTATTTTTCTCAATGACATGTAAAAAATAAAAGGAAGGAAATACATTACTACACAACATAACCCCTAACTAAATCAAGCCTGAGGGTCTTGTAAGTATAAAAGCAAGGATTGCTTTCATGTAATAAAAAAACATTGAAAAGATAGTGGAATGGGATAATGTCTTACTGTGTTGTGTGAAGAATCAAATACTTACCTTGTATGCGGTACAAATCCCATTATTGCGGGAGCACCTCCTATAAGAGTATAAATTAGGCTGTTTGAGAAGGTTTGAATTCGAAGACACCTGCCTACACATTGTTTCAAGTACAACAGACCAACATACCTACTTTAGTAGGTCAGAGCTGTGTGCTGGAAAATCTGGGTAGAGAATGGGTGGAGTGGGCATTGTGGTGTGCATGTGAATTTCCATTATTTTTCAGCTTCAGACCAATGCCAAATTTTCAGCTAAAACATTGTTTTTTGTTTTTCATATTAGATAACGTAGAGTTATTTGGCCATTAGATTGGAAGACGATCCTTCTACCACACCAGACTCTGTCTGTGCTTTACACTACTGCACTAATATATTTCCTATATAGTGCCTACTTTGGGCCAGAGCCCATAGGGCTCTAATCAAAAGTAGTGCACGATGGGCCCTGGAGAAAAGTAGTTCACCATGTAGGGGAATAGGGTGCCATTCGGGACACTGAATTAATATTGTGTGACCATCAACAGGTGTCCCAAGAATGCCTGTATCACAGAGAGAAGAGAATGTCCATTGATCTGGTTCACGACAACGTGGAGAAAGATCTCATAAGGGTACAAACAAAGACATGTCAATACAATCATGACTTATGACTATTAATCCTAATGATCAGAACCTTATTAACTGAACTGATTCCTGTTTTGCTCATTATGTAACCAGGAAGTGGAGACCATTAAGTCATGCCAGGAGAGGATGAGGAGACATCTAGACAAAGCCATCGCTCAACTAGCGTGAGTCTACACTCCTAGAGTATGGACAGGACTACTGTATAATAGGCCTTCACTGTTTGAAAACTACATAGCAAATCCTCCAGTGTAAAAAAGAGAGAGAAATCAACACAGAGAGTGTTAAATCAACACTGACTGTGTTAAGTCTGTGGACCCATATAGACACCAGAACCGTATTAAAATACATACTGTTTGGTGTACAGCCAAACTGAAAATTGATAAAGCAACATTGATGTCTCTGTCACTAACAAACCACAGTCATGGGTGGTAACTGTACAATTTACTCGAAAGCCAAGGCACTCTGGGATATTTTTGAATAATGCTTTACACTAAGCATTGTGTTAACGTAACACTGTTCCAGCATCTATATGGGTCCACAGAGTGTTGATTTAACACTCTCAGTGTTAGTTTTGTTTGTTTTTTAACACTGGAGAATTTGCAGTGTAGGGGCCATTTTAACCAATAGTCCTACTCAGGAAAAAGCAAGCTAAAAAAAGGTCTCTCTCCAGGTATAGAAATATATTTACAATGATGAGACTTATAATAAGACATTACAACGGCTCATACTTGCACATAACACAATAAAACATTACACCTGTCGGCGCAACGTCAAGTGTTAAAGTGTTACTATGCCTCTGTGTGTGTTACTTCCATCAGGTCAAACCGAGCAGCTCAGCATGAGCTGGAGAGAGACCTCAGTGACAAGGTGACAGCCCAGAGAATAGACAATAGGTGTCACCATCTCAGGAATGCGTCAGACGGGATCAGCTACTACAGAGGGATCGAGAGACTGGACCCATCGTAAGTCATACCTCCCCACTACTTTAGATGTGAACGTTATACAGCTTTGTGATTGAAATGGGAGATACTGTATATGCTGTGAAAGGGATTGCCCCCTCAGCCATGAACATTGTAAAACATTTTCATGATCTTCAAGCGCGAAAACTTTCAAAAATGAAAACAATTAAAAATCTTAACAAAAGGCGTCTGGTAGAAGTAAATTAATCCACAAAAAAAAACAAATACAATTGTAGATACAGTTGAAGTCGGAGGTTTACATACACTTAGTTTGGAGTCATTAAAACTCATTTTAGGACTGGTGCACTTCACAAAATAGATGGCATCATTTGGAAGGACAATTATGTGGATATTGTGAAGCCACATCTCAAGACATCAGTAAGGAAGTTAAAGTTTGGTCGGAAATGGGTCTTCCAAATGGACAATGACCCCAAGCACACTTCCAAAGTTGGGGCAAAATAGCTTAAGGACAACAAAGTCAAGGTATTGGAGTAGCCATCACAAAGCCCTGAACTCAATCCTATAGAGAATTCGTGGGCAGAACTGGAAAAGTGTGTGCGAGCAAGGAGTCCGACAAACCTGACACGAGCTCTGTCAGGAGGAATGGGCCAAAATTCACCCAACTTATTGTGGGAAGCATGTGGAAGGCTACCCGAAATGTTTGACCCAAGTTAAACAATTTAAAGGCAATGCTACCAAATACTAATTGAGTGTATGTAAACTTCTGACTCACTGGGAATGTGATGAAAGTAATACAAGCTGAAATAAATCATTCTCTCTACAATTATTTTGACATTTCACATTTTTTAAATAAAGTGGTGATCCTAACTGACCTAAAACAGAGAATTTATACTAAGATTAAATGTCAGTAATTCTGAAAAACCGAGTTTAAATGTATTTGGCTAGGGTGTATGTAAACTTCCGACTTCAAGGATGAATCAGACTTGTGGAGATCTACATTTGGTCTTCTGAGGTCTTGGCTGATTTCTTTTGATTTTCCTATGATGTCAAGCAAAGAGGCACTGAGTTTGAAGGTGGGCCTTGAAATACATCCACAGGTACACCTCCAATTGACTCAAATTATGTCAATTAGGCTATCAGAAGCTTCTAAAGCCATGACATTATTTTCTGGAATTTTCCGAACTGTTTAAAGGCACAGTCAACTTAGTATATGTAAACTTCTGACCCACTGGAATTGTGATACAGTGAATTATAAGTGAAATAATCTATCTATAAACTATTGTTGGAAATATGACTTGTGTCATGCACGAAGTAGACGTCGTAACCTACTTGCCAAAACTATAGTTTGTAAACAAGAAATTTGTGGAGTGGTTGAAAAACGAGTTATAATGACTCCAACCTAAGTGTATGTAAACTTCAGACTTCAACTATATAATCTGTTGATTTATTGTATAGCAGATGTAACAGATATACATTCAACCCCTATCTTCATCAAAGCTGTGAGGAAGTGATGTAATAAATAAACAGACGCCCTCACTGTAACGTTAACAAAACTGTGGAAAAGCACCGCCGGATGAGGCAAAAGACACGGTTCACCGGTGTCCTAGCTAGCTAACTACCGGTGTCGTCCCCTCCTGTGTACTCCGATGGAGAAACAAAGCTTACTGAAGTATTGCGGTTTTCCAGCCAATCGTGTCAAAAATAGGCTTTGATCAACACAGTGTACTCTTGTATCAAAATAATTTATAGCAGCCAAATCATTATAGATGACGTCCCACACTCCGTAGCGCATGCGGAGCATAGCCTTTTTGTCTTCTACCAAACCAATACCAAACCAATCAGGTGGTTGTTTGATGAAACTAAGCTTTGGACATCACTGATCATGTGTGCCTGATAAAGTAATACAGGCATCGGCACACTGCTTTGAAGTACACTGCTTAGTGATTTCGACATATGCCTCAGAGCTCCCATATCAAACATAACATCACTACCGGAGACCCAGCTAACTAGCAAGTACCCAGTGTCCTTCGCCCCCGCCTGCCGAACACCTGCCCTTGCTGTAACATTAACAGACCTGCCTTGAAGGCAGTGCTCGGCAGACGGGGGCGAAGGATAGTGTCTATTGGTGTCCTAGATTGCTAGCTACTTACATTTTCCCCCCGCCTCCCTATAAAGAGGGGTTCCTACAGATGCAGGAATGCCCACATGCAGGAATGCCCACATGCAGGAACGCCCCGAGTTGCAGGCGGCAATCACACCCTTCTCTGCACATGTGCAGATACTGTGTTTGACAATGTGAGAGCGAAGTCTTTCATCTCGCTTATCTCAATATCTGCGGTGCTGCTCGTAGCAACCTAATTTTGCTACCTTTATTCTACCTTTAAATGACTTCATTTCCACAAATTGGATGATATTATCTTTAATAACATTCAAACTAGTACGGGACTGGATATGGAAGTAAAGCAGAAGGGGTCATCACATTCAGATTGTATTGACACAGGTGCTTCACATTTTCTCTGACTATAAAGCACCAATCCCAAATTCAACTCTGGCTACATCCACCCCAGTGTATCTCCTGCATGCCTTCCAAAGGCATCCCAATTCATTGACCATTGTGTCCATTGTCATTTCTCACCCACTTGACCAGGCTCTCCCTGCCCGACTCATGGTCAAAGTTCACAGATGACAACATTCTTCACTCCCAGAGCGAGCGGGCGGCTTCCCACAAGCTGCGTGATGTTATTGAGATCCTGCTGAACGTCACGTCCAATGAGATGTGGAAACATTTCAACACGGTCAACGTGGCCTTCACCAACCGCATGTCAGAGACCACCGACGCCAAGAACAGCCTGCAGACACACCTGGCTAAGGTGACTGACCATTACCTGACCAATGACCATCAAGCTCGTCTTTCATGTTTAATTCCTTTTTTGTTTAGTTTCATTCAATCAGTGAAATGCAGTTTGCGTGTATCTTGTTAAACATCATAGTACTTCAACATCAGGTCCAGGGGACAGTAAGGAAGGGGTTATTAACTGCCTGCATACCATAGTTGATGATTGCTGAAATTTTACTGCTGTCTTTGATTGATTTTCCTACTGAAAAAGCAGCATAGACCAGCATAAATTTCAAGCTGTGTTTTTCGGTGGCTATACACAGAGATGCAGGTGTCATTTGGTTAGCTAGCAAGAACTTGACAGACTGCTATACAGTTAGCATATTTGCATTGCAAATTCACTTTGGCTATCTACTCCGATTACAGAATACTCTTGTTTGAGTGTGACAGAGCACAGAACAAATTACGAATTTACAAACATGCAACACCTGCTGAATATGACCGGTGTCAGTAAATGTAGGGGGAAAGTAATAGTTAGTCAAGAACACTCTAGATATCATGTAAACAGCCTAATCCGCTCTGCATCAAAGAGTAAAATGGCAGAGTGAGGTTTTCTCTCATTTGTGTTTGGAAGTAGATAGCTAACCAGCTAGCCAACTTTAGCCAGTTAGCTTGGGTGCTTGGTTGGGACAAGTATGCATTGGCAGGCAAGCTGCAGAAGGATGAGGAGGCTACAGTTCCCCATCATTTAGCAGTGCAATTTTGATAGGCAACTAACTGAGAGTGTTTATCTAATGTTCCTTCGTTCGATTTTTGCTCATCTTGCTCTGGCTAGCAATAGTTGTTGATCTTGTTGTTATTGATGTGCATAACTGAGGGAGGGAGAGCCTACCTTTTCATGGTTGTTTGATCAATAGGATTGTAAAGTTTCCAAATGTAAGAGGACTCCTGTGGTGTTTACATATTTGCAGAAATCCATTCAGGTCTATATTGTGGCTTTTTTTTTTTTTTTAAGTGTCATATTCTTCCTGGGGGTGTATGTGAACACATTTTAATAAGATTTCATGTTGCTAAAGTGCTGTTGCTTCCACTTTAAATGCAACAATGTTACACACACACACACACACACACACGTTATTTTCAAAGAGATTATTAACAACAGCAACAGCTTCTGATGGCCTTGCCCATTGCTGACTTAGCTAGCTAGATTTATCTCCCCAGAGACCAGCAAGGAAAAATCCTGATTGGATTTTTTTTTCTCTTCTAAATTAACCCTTTCCTTTCCAACAAAACTGAAGGGATTAAATCAGAACTTAATTGAAAATAATAATATAATTATCATTATTATTATGTTATTATAATCATTATTTTATAAATCCTTAGCCCTTCTCTGAAGGTGTAGAAGGCTCATTGTGCTCCACTGTGTTTGGGTTAGTAATCATTTGTATAGTGGCTCTATTCTCCCTCAGCCTGCATTTATTCACTATTCTGAATGTCTAAAGAATCCATATGTTGTTCTGAAATATGAACACAGAAATACTGGACATTTTGAACTCTTATTATGGTGGGGATTTGACAAAATTACCATCATGGTCTTTAATTGGACTCACATTTTCCTTGTCTCGGTCTCGATACAGTCTCGGATCTCTTGTCCCCCTCCCGGTCTCGGTTATGACTCGGTCTCACCCCCCTCCGGCCTTGGTCTTGACATGGATTTGTTTGGCTCTGATCTTGGCCGTGAATCGGTTTCGCTTTAGGTGGTCTCGAACACAACACTGCAGCATGGTCTAGCTTGTCTGACCAGCATGGTCTAGCTGGTTCTGCTGGCCAACCAGCATGGTCTAGCTTGTCTGACCAGCATGGTCTAGCTGGTTCTGCTGGCCAACCAGTATGGTCTAGCTGATCAAGCTGGCAAACCAGCCTTTGGTGTGTTTTCGCTGGTAACCAGCCTTCGTTGTGATTTAGCTGGTGACCAGCCTTCATTGTGTTTTTCACTGATGACCATCATTCGCTGTGTTTTGGACACTGGTGACCAGCATAAACTAAAGCAAAACCAGCATAAAGTCACATTATGCTGGCTTGCAAAGTAATGTTTTTAGAGGTCATGAACAGTAAAAATCATGTTTTTCAAGAAACTAGATGATATTTGAAGGAAACCAGACCAAAGTATGATGACGAAAGTATAAAAAATGACTGTTGCTTCAACATTGATAAAGTTTAAACATAAAGTTACTCGTCCCCTCCCCATGTGAAACACTTGGATTCATTATTACGGGAACAAGGAGAAATCGCCTTAACTCTCATTTTAATACAACGATAGTAACATGATATTCTCTTACCTAATTTAAATAAGTACTGCCTTGTAAATAATATCGGAACAGGCGTTTTTGCAGAGGGTTGTGGTTTATATAGCTAGATAAAGTGCCTTCAGAAAGTATTCATACCCCTTGACTTATTCTACATTTTGTTGTGTTACAGTCTAAATTCAAAATGGAATCAATATATATGTTTTACCTATCTACACAAAATAACCCATTATCACAAATTGAAAACATGATTTTTGACATTTTTGCTATTTTATTGAAAATCAAATTCAGAAATATCAAATTTACATACAGTACCATTCAAAAGTTTGGACACACCTACTCATTCAAGGGTTTTTCTTTACTTTTACTATTTTCTGCATTGTAGAATAATAGTGAAGACATCAAAACTATGAAATAACACATATGGAATCATGTAGTAACCAAAAAAGTGTTAAACAAATCAAAATATATTTTAGATTCTTCAAAGTAGTCACCCATTGCCTTGATGATAGCTTTGCACACTCTTGGCATTCTCACAACCAGCTTCAACTGGGATGTTTTTACAACAGTCTTGAAGGAGTTCCCACATATGCTGAAAACTTGTTGGATGCTTTTCCTACACTCTGTGGTGCAACTCATCCCAAACCAGTTCAAATAGGTTGAGGTTGGGTGATTGTGGAGGCCAGGTCATCTGATGCAGCACTCCATCACTCTCCTTCTTGGTCAAATAGCCCTTAGACAGCCGGGAGGTGTGTTGGGTCATTATCCTGTTGAAAAACAAATTATATTGTTGCAGAATGCTGTGGTAGCCATGCTGGTTAAGTGTTCCTTGAATTTTAAATAAATCACTTAGTGTCACCAGCAAAGCACCCCCACACCATCACAAATTCTCCTCCATGCTTCACGGTGGGAACCACACATACGGAGAGCATCCGTTCACCTACTCTGCGTCACACAAAGACACTGCGGTTGAAACCAAAGATCTCAAATTTTGACAGATTTCCACCGGTCTAATGTCCATTGCTAGTGTTTCTTGGACCAAGCAATCTCTTCTTCTTATTGGTGTCCTTTAGTAGTGGTTTCTTTGCAGAATTTCAACCATGAAGGCCTGATTCGCGCAGTCTCCTCAGAAAAGATGATATTGAAATGTGTCTGTTACTTGAACTCTGTGAAGCATTTATTTGGTCTACAATTTCTGAGGCTGGAATCTCTAATGAACTTATCCTCTGCAGCAGAGATAACTCTGGGTCTTCCTTTCCTGTGGCGGTCCTCATGAGAGCCAGTTTCACCATAGCACTTGATGGTTTTTGCGACTGCACGTGAGGAATCTTTAAAAAAAAAATCTGATTGACTGACCTTCATGTCTTAAAGTAATGATGGACTGTTGTTTCTCTTTGCTTATTTGAGCTGTTCTTGCCACAATATGGACTTGGTGTTTTATCAAATAGGGCTATCTTCTGTATACCACCCCTACCTTGTCACAGCATAACTGATTGCTCAAATATATTAAAAAAGAAACAACATTTCTCAAATGAACCTTTAGCAAGGCACACCTGTTAATAGAAAAGCATTCCAAGTGACTACCTATTGAAGCTGGTTTAGAGAATCACAAGAGTGTGCAAACCTGTCATCAAGGCAAAGTGTGGCTACTTTCAAGGATCTCAAATATAAAATATAAATATTTTAATTTGTTTAACACTTTTTTGGTTACTACATGAGTCCATATGTGTTATTTCATAGTTTTATGGCTTTTCAACCCCCCCGCCATATTGTTGATTCCTAGCTATCTATCTAATCAAACTCAGTTTTATTTTATGGAAGCGTCTCCAATGTCAAACATGTAGGGTGTGGTGTACCACCGGGCAGCTCTCTAGGTCCTCTACTATTCTATTTTTACCAATGACCTACCACTTGCATTAAACACAGCTTGTGTGTCCTTGTATACTGATGATTCAACCATATACATGTCAGCAACCACAGCTAATGAAGACATTAAAACCCTTTACAAGAAGGGAATGGATGTTGGAATGGATGTCCAGTAATAAACTCTAAAATTAAGTCATTATATTTTGTGCAAATCATTCCCTAAACTCTAATCCTAACCTCAGCTGAACCTGATAATGTTGAACAAGTTATGGAGTAGTGGTAAAAACATATACTGTAGATTCAATGGTTGTTAAGATGGGGAATAGGTCTGTCCATAATAAAGAGATGCTCTGCTACGTTGAGTCATACTGTCCTCTAGTTTTGTCTTATCTTGACTATTGTCCAGTCATGTAGTCAAGGGCTGCAAAGAAAGACCTAGTTAAACTGCAGCAGGCCCAGAACAGAGCGGCACGTCTTACATTGTAATCAAATGTGCATTCTATGCATGCCAGTCTCTCTTGGCTAAAAGTTGAGGAGAAACTGACTGCATCACTTCTTTTTATAAGACATGTGAATGTGTTTCAAATTCCAAATGGTTTGCATAGCCAACTTACACACAGCTCTGACACACACACTTACCCGACCAGACATGCAAATTCAAGAAAGCGTACAGTATTATATGGAGCCATTATCACGTAAAACTCCCATACATCTCATATTGCTCAAATGAACAGCAAACCTGTTTTTTTCTTAAACATAAAGCAACACGTCACGGCACAAATCCTCTCCCCTAATTTACCTATATATTTTGTGTGTATGTATTGATATGTAGGCTATGTGAGACTTTTTAACATGTATGTAGTTCTGTCCTTGAGCTATTCTTGTCTCTTAATGTTTCATGTTTTGTGTGGACCCCAGAAAAAGTAGCTGCTGCTTTCGCAACAGCTAATGGGGATCCTAATAAAATACAAAAAACCTGATGTAAAACTGTACAAATGTGAAGGAGCATTATAACTCTGCCTGAATTGTCACGTTTTATGGTGACAATAACACCCTTATTTGCTGTCTACTTTGTAGGCATTGGAATTAGGCCAAGACAGTACATCTAAGGGAAATATAAATGGTAAACTTGATCAAATGTCTTTAGCAGTGTTAACAGAATGTTTGCTGACATTTGCTGTATCTGATCGTTTCTGAAACGCAAAAATAATAACAAATTGCTATGGACCTGTAAACAGATCATTTGAATTCATAATGTTTTGCATTTACTTTCTCCCGAACATAAATATGCTTGCACTGCCCGTGAACTGATGTCACTTATTAAATCCACATCAATCAGTGTAGATCAGGTATTCCCCAAAGGTGTACGCGCAATGCCGTCGGGGAACTCCAAATAAAAATGTGATTCACATTTTAAAAAATAAAACTTATTTTGTATTTTTTTTAGAAGAAAAAAAATCTTCACATTTTCAAACAGTCCATTACGGGACTATAAAAAGTATGGGACTATAAAAAGTTTGGGATTTTGTACAAAAAGTTTCATCCGACTGGTACAGTAGCTTAGCAGGTCGACAATGGAATACTCAGGGGAATGAGAGTATGATGTCGAATCCTGTTGAAAGCACACTATTTTGAAAATTGTTTTATGTGAAACCACACTGTTGTTAAAATCATTTGTTTTATTTAGTATAGTATACGCTTCTGTGTTAAGCATCCTAAATAATGCCATAAATTCTATATAGTCAACTTCAAGGCAAAAACATTAAGCATGATGTATGCAGACCTGGTATTCCAACTGATTATAGGTTACGAAAGTCAATAACTTACTGCTGCGCCACAGAATTTTGATGAAAACAGTGGAGGAAAAAAATGTCTATCTGAAAGTCACAGGCTGCTATTTATTGTTGAACGGCAAATGTCACTTATGTGCATTGTGAACAGATAATGAAGCGTTGAGTAATGAACTGTTTTTCGGGACAATTTGGTGAAAGCCTCGAACTCTTCAGACAGCCTCGGTTTTCCATCACTAGCGAAAACACAACGAAGGCTGGTCACCAGCCTATGCTGGTCTATGCAATTTTTTCTCCAGGGTTGTAAACAAACTATTCAAGGGTCTATTGCATTTTCACGTGACATCTTTCATGATAATGGAAAACAAAGGTTTAATCCTATCACATTGCTTTTACTGTTCAATGAGGAGAAAAATAAAACTCCTTTCAGCCCCTTTTACTTGTGTCTCACAAGATCAGCGTTTGATGGGCAGAGACATGTGAGTTTGGTGGAGTGATCACCCTCTTCACTGGTCTAGGCCTTATTTTTACTGTAATCTTGTTATGGAATCCAGGCATGCAAACTAATTCACCAAACTTTGTTACTGCTAAATAGTCTTGTCAAAAGAACACCAAAAATAGATTTATCTTGCATTGCCTGTGTTCAACACTTTCCACTGATACATACCCTTGGTAGTGGAGTAGTAGACACTGGAGCCCATTGTTGTCGAACGGTTAATTGGATGTTGCAGGGCTCTATCCACCTCAGCTGTTCTCTGGGTTTATCCATTGACAGCAGCTTTGATGTGAGGCACACAGTCTTTAATAACGCCACTCAGCCAGTCAGTCAGCCAGGGATGGTTCTGAGGAGTGGTTGAGTGATTCAGGGGAATGAGATAACATGATAATGTGATGGTGGGATGAGAAGGAGGAAAGTACTGTACAGTACAGTGTTAATCTGATTTGATCTACAGTTACATTTGGTGTTAGTTTTGCTTTTTCAGACACCTGCATCTGTACTATACATTTCACATCACCTAATAGTGTGGTGTAAATAAACAAGTTCTTTGAGTTTCCTAGAACTCTTTACCTCAAACCCTTACACAGCAGGCAAAACTGGTTGCAATGACGTCCATAGCATTATAGACAGTTCCGTTTGTAAACTGGTTGTAACAGCGCCATTTCAACCGCTAGAACTGCTCCATTCCTGACCACTTAAATTCCTCTGTTTCCTTACTCCCTGGATCGTCTCACCATCCCTCTCGCCTGTTTCTACTGGCAGACCCTCCAGGAAATCTTCCAGACAGAGATGCTGATAGAGAGCCTGAAGAAGGCTCTGAGGGACAAGGAATGCCCCCTGAAGGTGGCCCAGACCAGGCTGGACGAGAGGACACGCAGGCCCAACGTGGAGCTCTGCAGGGACAACCCACACCACAGGTAGGGCTCGAACATGTTGTGGGTATTTTATAGCCTGTAAAATGAGGACGTTTTACATGGACATTCCCTTCCTTCTCTGCCATTTACCTCTTGTCCTCCGTTTGTCTTGTCCCTATCCTTATCGCTATTTCCAGACTGGTGGGAGAAGTGAGGGAGATAGAGGACACCATCCACAAGCTGCGTGAGAGACTGATGGAGGCAGAGAACACCCTGCAGAAGCTGGTGAAGACCAAGGCTGCCCTGGAGCATGACCTCTCCATCAAGGCTAACTCCTTGTTCCTGGATCAGGAGAAGTGCATGGGCATAAGGAAGAGCTTCCCCAGCACTCCACGCCTGGTGGGATACACCTAAAGCCATCACATACAGTGCATTCGGAAAGTATTCAGACCCCTTGACTTTTACAGCCTTATTCTAAAATGGATTAAATGTTTTTTCCCTCATCAATCTACACACAATATCCCATAATGACAAAGCAGATTTTTCGATTTTTTTTTCTAATTTATCTTAAAAAAAAAAACTGAAATATCACATTTACAAAAGTATTCAGACCCAGCCTTGAATCTCCTTGGTTATGATGCTACAAGCTTGGCACAGCTGTATTTGGGGAGTTTCTCCTATTCTTCTCAGCAGATCATCTCAAACTCTGTCAGATTGGATGGGGAGCGTCGTTGCACTGCAATTTTCAGGTCTCTCCAAAGATGTTAGATTGGGTTCGAAGTCCCTGTTCTTGCTGGGTCACTCAAGAACATTCAGAGACTTGTCCCGAAGCCACTCCTGCATTGTCTTGGCTGTGTGCTTAGGGTTGTTGTCCTGTTGGAAAGTGAATCTTCGCCCCATTCTGAGGTCCTGAGGACTGGAGCAGGTTTTCATCAATGCTCTCTCTGTACTTTGCTCGGTTCATCTTTCCCTCTATCTTTACTAGTCTCCCAGTCCTTGCCACTGAAAAACATCCCCACAGCATGATGCTGCCACCACCATACTTCACCGTAGGGACGGCGCCAGGTTTAATTCAGATGTGACGCTTGGCATTCAGGTCAAAGAGTTCAATCTTGGTTTCATCAGACTAGAGAATCTTGTTTCTCATAGTCTGAGAGTACTTTAGGTGCCTTTTGGCAAATTCCAAGAGGGGTGTCGTGCCTTTTAATGAGTAGTGGCTTCCCGTCTGGCCACTCTACCATAAAGGCCTGATTGTTGCTGCAGAGATGGTTGTCCTTCTGGAAGGTTCTCCCATCTCCACAGAGGAACTCTGGAGCTCTGTCAGAGTGACCATCGAGTTCTTGGTCACCTCCCTGACAAAGGCCCTTCTCCCCCAATTGCTCAGTTTGGCCAGGCGGACAGCTTTAGAAAGAGTCCTGGTGGTTCCAAACTTCTTCCATTTAATAATGATGGAGGCCACTGTATTCTTGGGGACTTTCAATGCTGCAGAAATGTTTTGGTACCCTTCCCTAGATCTGTGCCTCGACACAATCCTGTCTCGGAGCTCCACAGACATTTTCTTCGACCTTATGGCTTGGTTTTTGCGCTGACATGCACTGTCAACTGTGGGACCTTATATAGACAGGTGTGTGCCTTTGCAAATCATGTCCAATCAATTGAATTTACCACAGGTGGACTCCAATCAATTTGTAGAACCATCTCAAGGATAATCAATGTAAACAGGGTGCACATGAGCTCAATGTCGAGTCTCTTAGCAAATAGTCTGAATACTTATGTAAATAAGGAATTTCTGAAAACCTGTTTTCACTACGTAATTATGGGGTATTGTGTGTAGATTGATGAGGAAAACATTTAATACATTTTAGAATAACGTAACAATGTGGAAAAAGGGAAGGGGTCTGAATACCTCCCGAATGCACTGTACATGTATACCACAGGAGGTTGGTGGTAGAGGTAGGGGAGGACGGGCTCGTGGTAATGAATGGAGTGGAATTGGTGGAATGGTATCAAATAAATCCAACACATGGTTTCCATGTTTTTGATGCCATTCCATTTGCTCCGTTCCAGACATTACTATGAGCCGTCCTCCCCTCAGCAGCCTCCACTTATGTATACCATAAGAGTGGTGGGCTACACTTGGGCAATGACGAAGTACTGTATACACTAACTAAGGCCCAGAATGTTTCCTGGTCAAGAGCATTGCACAAGGGAAAACTCCTGGATCCTATAGCAATGAGCATCATATAGGGATAGGGAAACACATATCCTTTCCATGCTACTGTACCAACCTGACCTGTACTATTCTGGCTCCACTTTTCACCTTTTCCTTTCTAGCATGGTTCCAGCCAAGCAAATCTGCGCTATACTGCTCTGGCCTGGTTCTTCCTACGCTGAGGAACCAGACCAGAGCAGTAATAGTCAGATGGGCGTGGCTTGGCAATAGAGAATGATAGAGGACTCTAGTGCACAAAAGCTTGTTTTAGCATGAGCACCGCCATTGAGGACGTTCACCATTTGGGAGTCGTCAACTGGGTGTGACTTCCTTTAGGTGAAGGAATGATTAAATAATTTTGTCCAGGTCATCAGGAGAGATCAGCCAATGAATTGTACTTGTGAGTAAACATTCCATGACTGCAGGTGGCAGTAAATCGCTAACTTTGTCTTTATACCTTTTCAAACAACACACTACAGGTGGCAGTATATACCATTTCAGGTTGTTTGCCAACTCATATATGTAGTAGAAGAAAAACATTGACTACTTCCAAAATGTAGATAGCCTCAATGGCGCATGCTCTAACATATGCCATAATGGGACAGATACAATGATGTGATTTATATCTAAGTCTATGGTGGAACATTATCACAACAACATATTATCAGGTCTGGGACTCAGGTTAGGGGACAGCCCTATTGTTCTGACAGTCCATGGAAACCAAACAGTGGTTCTGGGCGAGCAGCAGATGTGGCAGTAATCTCCAAACAAACATACAGGATTAGCTCCTGTAGCAGAGAGGCTAGAACAAATATATAGGCCTCTGGAGGGTTACTTAGTCAACCTCTGATCTGTCAGAGTCAATAACTAGCCTGGATGATACCTTTGTGAGCCATTGACACTCACTGGTGGTGGTTTTACTACTGTTTGAAAGAAAGCTCAGGCCCTGGAAAGACACTAAAAGTTCAAGTGAAACTGACACAGGTGGCCATTTTTTTATTACTTCCAGGCTGCTTGGTATACCATTATTTTTAAACCATTCAGTGAGTGAGATGTATTGTATTGTCAACTTAATTTAGTATTTGATTGCCTTTACTGGTGGTATATAAATAATTTGACACAATGGTGGAGCTGTGTATATAGTACATCCACCCATCTTCTCCTTCTCCCTGTATAGATTATACCTATCCCCCTCTTCTCCCCTTTCCTTCTCATCCTCTTCCTGACGTCTTTATAGTCCAGCATTGGGCAGTGATGGATTGTTGTAATAGTTTTCCAGACACATACGATAACACACAGAGAAAGGCATTACCCTGTAGCACTCACTTCTGTCATCATGAAGTCCTTTGAGAGGCTAGTTAAGGATCATATCACCTCTACTTTACCTGACACCCTAGACCCACTTCAATTTGCTTACCGCCCCAATAGATCCACAGACGATGCAATCGCCATCACACTGCACACTGCCCTATCCCATCTGGACAAGAGGAATACCTATTTAAGATTGCTGCTCATTGACTATAGCTTAGCATTCAACACCATCGTACCCTCCAAGCTCATCACTATGCTTGGAGCCCTTGGTCTGAACCCCGCCCTGTGCAATTGGGTCCTGGACTTCCTGATGGGCCGCCCCCTGGTGGTGAAGGGTGCGTGCTCAGCCCCCTCCTGTACTTCCTGTTCACCCTTAACTGAGTGGCTACGCACGCCTCCAACTCAATCATCACGTTTGCAGACAACACAACAGTAGTAGGCCTGATTCTCAACAATGACGAGACAGCCTACAAAGAGGGGGGGAGGTCCCTGGGAGTGTGGTGGCAGAAAAATAACCTCTCACTCAATGTCGACAAAACAAAGGAGCTGATCGTGAACTTCCGGAAACAGCAGAGGGAGCAGCCCCCTTTCCACATCGACTGGGCCGCAGTGGAGCAGGTGGAAAGCTTCAAGTTCCTCAGCATACACATCACTGGCAATCTGAAATGGTCCCCCAAACAGACAGTGTGGTGAAGAAGGAGCAAACAGCATCTTTTCAAACTCAGGAGGCCGAAGAAATTTAGCTTGGCACATCAAATCCTCACAAACATTTACAGATGCACAATTGAGAGCATCCTGTCGGGCTGTATCACCGCCTGATACGGCAACTGCACCGTGCGGTCTGCCCAATGGATCACCGGGGTTAAACTACCTGCCCTCCAGGACACCTACACCACCCAATGTCACAGGAAGGCCATAAAGATCATCAAGGACAACAACCACCAGAGCCACTGCCTGTTCAACCCGCGACCATCCAGAAGGCGAGGTCAGTACTGGTGCATCAAACCTGGGACCGAGAGACTGAAATCCCACTTCTATCTCAAGGCCATCAGACTGTTAAACAGCCATCAGACTGTTAAACAGAGGCAGGATTAGCTCCTGCTGCCCCATATACATAGACTTGAAATCACTGGTCACTTAAATAACAGAACACTGGCCACTTTAATAATGGAACATTAGTCACTTTTTTTTATTTCTTTTTTTAACCTTTATTTAACCTTTATTTAACCAGGCAAGTCAGTTAAGAACACATTCTTATTTTCAATGACAGCCTGGGAACAGTGGGTTAACTGCCTGTTCAGGGGCAGAACGACAGATTTGTACCTTGTCAGCTCGGGGGTTTGAACTCACAACCTTCTGGTTACTAGTCCAACACTCTAACCACTAGGCTACGCTGTTTACATATTTTTGCTTTACTCATCTCATATGTACAGTGGCTCTTCCTTTAAACGTTTGTGGTAGATGGTGGCAGATTGTGGTAAATTGCATCATTCTGGCAACAATGGCTGACACTTAAATAATGTGCCATAGCATTCTGTGGCACCCTGCAAGCTGTGCTGCAGCACACCTCAACTTTTAAAGGAAGAACCACTGTACATGCTGTATTCTATTCTACTGTATTTAGTCTATGCCACTCTGACATTGCTCATCCTAATATTTACATAAATATTCCTTAATTCCATTCTTTTACATTTAGGTTGTGTGTATTGTGTGTATTGTTGTGAATTGTTAGATATGACTGCACTATTGGAGCTAGAAACACAAGCATTTCGCTACACCCGCAATAACATCTGCTAAACATGTGTATGTGACAAATAAAATTTGATTTGATGAACAATATTGATTTCCATTTAACTCCATTGAGCGCCTGTACTAACCATTAACACATTTCCTCCCGTGACCTAATCCAACCCTGCTACTTTAACACTCTGACCTCCGACACAACCTTAGGTTCAACTAAGGACTGTCAGTCTTGCTCAAGTCCGATGGAGAAGAGCGACATCTTCCGAGTTCCAACCCAACTTTGCTATTTAGATATTTTTTTTCATTGGTATCTTTACTTTTTTGTACAGAAAGTTCATACTATTACCTCATATGAACGCCAAACATTTCTGGACGTCAGATCGGCAGTAACTAACCTAGATTTCGACTTCAAATCCGACTCCGACTCAGCTGTTCCCTTGTTCATACCGGATTGCATTCTTTTGTTTTATGGGCTGCCAAAATGCAGCAGGCGTAGATGCAGTAGACGAGCCAGCATCCTGGTGAGACTGACAAAGAGAAAATCAACCAGCACTCTCTTCCGTTCTATTGGCAAATGTCCAGTCATTAGAGAATAAGATGGATGAGCTTTGTTTGAGAGTCTCCTTTCAGAGAGACTTGAAGAACTGCAATATTACATGACTTGCAGAGACGTGGCTGGATGTCAGTATACGTAGAACTCAGTGGTTTCTCCATGCAGTGGCACGATCGAATGAAGGCAGCCTCAGGCAAGTCCAAAGGGGGAGAGGTGTGCCTCTTCATAAACAACAACTTTTGTGCCATTTCCATTGTGAAGTAAATCTTGAGCGTTTGCTCACCTGATATAGAATACCTCATGCTAAACTGAAGACCCATTTATTTACCAAGAGAGTTCTCATATGTAATTATCATGGCTGTCTACATCCCTTCACAAGCCAACACCACTTCTGCACTCAAGAAACTGTATGGGGTTATAAACAAACAAGGAACCGCTCACCCAGAGGCAGTGTTTCTAATGGGAGGAGACTTAAATCTGTTCTACCTCACTGCCACAAAAGTGGGGCGCTAAAACTCTAGACCACTTTTATTCTACACACAGAAACGGATACAAGGCCCTCCCTCGTCATCCCTTCTGCAAATCTAACCACAACTCTATTCTCCTGCTTTCTGTTTACAAACAAAAGCTCAAACAGGAAGTACCAGTGATGCGCTCAATACGGAAGTGGTCTGATGAAACAGACGCAAGGCTACAAGCCTGTTTTGCTAGTGCAGACTGGGATATGTTCCAGGATTCATCCGATAGCATTGAGGAGTTAACCACATCAGTCATGGGCTTCATCAATAAGTGCATAGACAACGTCATCCCCACAGTGACTATACAAACGTATCCAAAAAGCTAAAGGCTAGAGCTACCGCTTACAAGGAACAAAACACAGACGCATACAAGAAAGTCTGCTATGACCTCCGATGAGAAATCAAACATGCAAAGGGACAATATAGGAGGAGGGTGGAATCCTATTTCACCGGTTCCGACACTCGTAGTATGTGGCAGGGCTTGCAGATGATAACAGAGTACAAAGGGAAACCCATCTGTGAGATGCCCAGTGATGCATTTTATGCATGCTTTGAGGAATGCAACAATTAGTCTTGCGTGAAAGACTAACACTCGCAAGGCCACCCGTCCATACAGAATACCAGGGCACATTCTTAAAGCATGCGCAGACCAGCTGGCAAGTGTCTTCACAGACATTTTCAATCTCTCCTTGTCCCTGTCTATAATCCCAACATGTGTGAATACGCTCTTTATGGCCGATGTGAGTAAAACTTAAAAAGGTTCATACTCATGAACCGCCGGGCCAATTGGAATACCAGGGTATATTCTTAAAGCATGTGCAGACCAGCTGGCAAGTGTCTTCACAGATATTTTCAATCTCTCCCAGTCCAGCATGTTTCAAATTTACCACCATTGTCCCTGTTCCCAAGAACTTCAAGGTAACCTGTTAAAATAACTATTGCCCTATAGCACTCACATGGTGAGGGTAGGCAACAAGCAACACCTCCACCAAGTTTACCATCAACATGACTCCAACCCCATTATCAACTTTGCTGACTACAAAATGGTGGTAGGCCTGCTCACCGGCGGTGATGAGACAGCCTACAGGGAGGATGTCAGAGACTTAGCAGTGTGGTGCCAGGACAACAACCTCTCCCTAAATGTGAATAAGACCAAGGAGCTGATCGTGGACTACAGGAGGAGAGAGCACGCCCTCATCCACATGGAGCAGGTCAAAAGCATCAAGTTCCTTGGTATCCACATCACTAAAGGCTTAACATGGTCCCCACACACCCGCAGAGTCGTGAAGAAGGCCCGACAGCACCTCTTCCCCCTCAGGAGGATGAAAAGATTTGACATGGGGTCTCGGAGCCTCAAAAGGTTCTACAGCTGCACCATCGAGAGCATCTTGACTGGCTGCGTCACTGCTTAGTATGGCAAATTCCCCTCCTTCGACCACAAAGCGCTAGAGGTTGGTGCAGACAGCCCAGTACATCACTGGGGCTGAGCTCCCTGTTATTTAGGACCCCTACTGGTACTGGTACTTCCTGTATTTAGCTCCATTCTTGTATTTTATTGCTCTTGTGTTTCTATTTGAATTTTTATGATTATTTTTTAACTCTGCATCTTTGGGAAGGGCTCGTCAGCAAGCATTCACGGTAGAGTCTAAACCAGTTCGGCACGTATGACAAATGCAATTTTACTTAATTTGATACTGTTTGAGCCCAACTTCCGAAAACTTCTGAAACCCTACCTCTTCAAAGAGTATCTTAAATAATACATTTCAGTCTTACGCCCCAGTATTTTTGTCACAAAAACTGTTGCATTAAATTGCAAATATACCTACTCTATCTCTCTACTATCCCACAGATACAGTTGCCGATAGGCTGGTCTACATGATAAGATTATTATTGATAAGAGCATTCAAGCATCATGTCACCAGAATAAGACCCTCAATATTTATTGGAAAGGAGCGTCAGGCTCATAGTGTGCACTTTCAACACCATGTGAAGTTCATCGTAATTTATTTAATCTGTAGCCTAATAATCTGAATGGTTTCCCAAGTCATAGCGGGAGGACCACACACCATATCTATCAGGAATCAAGGTAAGACCCAGATGCAGGCTGTCGAAGTAACAATGTTTATTATAGCAACAGGGGCAGGCAACGACAAGTCAAGGCAGGCAGGGGTCGTTAATCCAGAGTATCGGGGCAAACGTACAGGATGGCAAGCAGGCTCAGGGTCAGGTCAGGCAGAGGTTGGTAATCCAGAGGTAGGGCAAAGGTACAGGACGGCAGGCGGGTTCAGGGTCAGGGTCAAGACAGGTAGAGTAGTCGGGCAGGTGGGCTCAGAGACAGGACCGGCAAGGGTCAAAACCAGGGGGGGCGAGAAAAGGAGAGACTGGGGAAAAGCAGGAGCTGAGAAAAAAGTGGGTTGACTCGACAAACAAGACGACCTGGCAACGGACAAACAGAGAACACAGGTATAAATACACAGGGGATAATGGGGAAGATGGGCGACACCTGGAGGGTGGTGGAGAAAATCACAAGGAAAGGTGAAACAGATCAGGGTGAGACAATATCATCTGTCTCCATGTTTGCTTTGATATGATGGTTATTAGATCAGTATTTGCGCATAAAGCTGTTAACATCGCCATTTCTCGCATAATTCATTTTTCGAACACTAAAAGATCCCACCATGTCGAATTAACACATTATCTGTTTGTGTTTATAAAATTCTACCGAAACTTCCTATTTCCATCACAGCTGTCATGATTTTTTTAAATAAATGGTATGACTGCAAAAAAACTGATTGGCCATCTGATTGGCCAAATTAACACAGGTTGGGTGAGCTAGCGCAGTGAGAAGGTTTTGAGGGTTGCGAGCGTGAAACTGAATGGGGAAAATATATATATTCATACATATTTTAATAGGCTACATGTAGCCTACCATTTGTATTTTATAGGTATCTTTGCTTATTCGATCTGGTCACTAACATAGGCCTACAGCATTGCACCACAATCTTGTTTCAAAAACAAGAACCAAAAAGTTGCGCTTCTTGACTGTTGACCAATGACCAGTCATCAGCATTGGGGCGCAAAGGCAGGCGCACATATCCAGATTAGTGACCCGAAAACTTTGTTCAAATTTCTCTGGTTTTGCATAGCAAAAACAGAATAGCCTACCTACATTCATCTTTGCCACAACAATAGGCTACCTGGTGATGATTGAATTTATAATTTTCATATTTGTGCATGAGGTTCGCAAGCTTTGAACCACTTCTTATTGGTGGTCATGGGTCAAATCATCTGATTTGCTGTACAGCTATAGGATTGGGTGCAGCGTAAATGTCAAATTTTAGGGAGAGATGACTATCATAAACGAATATGCATCTGCAGCTCCAAAAATTGTTTGGTGATCAAGAATATGAACCTTTTGCTTTGCATGCTCACCAGCAATGGGGCATCAAGCAACAATTACTAGCATAAGCATACTGGTCTTTTGGTATGTCAAAATTGCTTGAAGTTGATAATTTGCTTATCAAACAAGTCATTGCCTGTAAGGCCAGAGGGGCAGCCATTCTTATCAGAAAAGGCACCCCGTTTGTCTCCTTCAAAGTCATTTCAGATACTAATGGCAGTGATGGGGGAAATTGTTTAGCACGCAGGTTATTCTGGCTAACCTCTATGGTCCTGATTGAGATGACGCTACATTTTTCTCTGACCTCATTGGAACACTTCCCGACCGTAAACTCTCATCATTTGATACTGGGCGGAGATTTTTATTTATTTTATACACAGCATATGACAACAAACTGCGCACTAAACGCTTATCGGCGCTATCTCAACTCATTCTAGATGTGTGTATGTGTGTGTGTGTGTGTGTGTGTGTGTGTGTGTGTGTGTGTGTGTGTGTGTGTGTGTGTGTGTGTGTGTGTGTGTGTGTGTATGTGTATGTGTGTGTGTGTGTGTGTGTGTGTGTGTGTGTGTGTGTGTGTGTGTGTGTGTGTGTGTGTGTGTGTGTGTGTGTACTTGTGTGAGTACCAGCAAGCTTGTTTTTGTGTTGGAGGTTAAACTTGCACTTTTATTCAGGGGTGCCATGTTTTATGTCTCTACTATATGTTATCTATTGTTTGCACAGAGCTTCCCATTTGACACACATACACACACACACCCGTCACTGCCCTCCCCCCTGCTGTACAAACAGTATTGCGCTTGACTGTGACCTACAGCAGTAAGTACATGGTGGATCCACAGTGGTTTCTAGCATTCCCACCCTCCAGTGTTTGTTTGCAGGCCCCCCCACATATCTCTCTTACATCACAAGACTTGCGCCTCTCATCGCTCAGTGATTAGAGAGAACAGAGCTGAGGCTTTCCCCCCTCGTCTCCCTCTGTCTGTCCTCTGTCTCTCAGTTTCTAAGTGTGTTTCTCTTTATCTGTCTTTCTGTCATTTTCTCTCCCCCTCTCTGTATCTCCCTCTATCTCTTTTTATAGTCCCCCTTTTGACCTCCTCTCCCTCCTCTCCCACCCCTGCATACAGGGAATGTCCTCTGGAATTGTCCCCACAGTCCAAGCATCTTGGCAGTTTATAACTTTGGTTATAGATGACCCTCAGTTCATAAACGCAGCACAAAAAGGAACATCCCTTTTTAAGGACCCTGTCTTTCAAAGACAATTTGTAAAAATTCTGTGTTCCATGCTTGTTCAATGAACCAGAAACAATTAATGAACATGCACCTGTGGAACAGTCGTTGAGAGACGAACAGCTTAAAGACGGTAGGCAATTAAGGTCACAGTTATGAAAACGTAGGACACTAAAGAGGCCTTTCTACTCACTCTGAAAAACACCAAAAGAAAGTTGTCCAGGGTCCCTGATCATCTGTTTGAACGTGCCTTAGGCATGCTGCAAGGAGGCATGAGGACTGCAGATGTGGCCAGGGCAATACATTGCAATGTCCGTACTGTGAGACGCCTAAGACAGCGCTACAGGATGGACAACCTTATTGTCCTCACAGTGGCAGACCACGTGTAACACCTGCACAGGATCGGTACATACGAACATCACACCTGTGGGACAGGTACAGGATGGCAACAACAACTGCCCGAGTTACACCAGGAACGCACAATCCCTCCATCAGCGCTTAGACGGTCCGCAATAGGCTGAGAGAGGCTGGACTGAGGGCTTGTAGGCTTGTTGTAAGGCAGGTCCTCACCAGACATCACCGGCAACGGTGTTGCCTATAGGCACAAACACACCGTCGCTGGACCAGACAGGACTGGAAAGTGCTCTTCACTGACAAGTCGCGGTCTTGTTTCACCAGGGATGATGGTTGGATTCGCGTTTATCGTCAAAAGAATGAGCGTTACACCGAGGCCTGTACTCTGGAACGGGATCGGTTTGAAGGTGGAGGGTCCGTCATGGTTTGGGGCGGTGTGTCACAGCATCATCAGACTCAGCTTGTTGTCATTGCAGGCAATCTCAACGCTGTGTGTTAGAGGGAAGACATCCTCCTCCCTCATGTGGTACCCTTCCTGCAGGCTCATCCTGACATGACCCGCCAGCATGACAATGCCACCAGCCATACTGCTCGTTCTGTACGTGATTTCCTGCAAGACAGGAATGTCAGTGTTCGGCCATGGCCAGCGAAGAGCCCGGCTCTCAATCCCATTGAGCACGTCTGGGACCTGTTGGATCGGCGGGTGAGGGCTAGGGCCCAGAAATGTCTGGGAACATGCAGTTGCCTTGGTGGAAGAGTAGGGTAATATCTCACAGCAAGAACTGGCAAATCTGATGCAGTCCATGAGGTGGAGATGCACTGCAGTACTTAATGCAGCTGGTGGCCACACCAGATACTGACTGTTACTTTTGATTTTGACCCTCCCTTTGTTCAGGAACACATTATTCCATTTCTGATGGTCACATGTCTGTGGAACTTGTTCAGTTTATGTCTCAGTTGTTGAATCTTATGTTCATACAAATATTTACACGTTAAGTTTGCTGAAAATAAACATAGAGGACGTTTATTTTTTTGCTGAGTTTATATTTAATGTACTATGTTTATGTTTAGACTAGAGAGCTGATGATGTTTAGTGGGGAGCCACAGTTCAATACTGTATCATTGAGAGGTTTGCGGTCTCAACTCCACATACATTTTTAAAAGCCATATGGGTCGTTCCCACCAATTTTGAGAAGTTTTAATTTCACCTCATTTTAACATTCTGTCAAAAAGACCACATGTTCAACTTCATAAAAAACACCTTTCCCATCTCAAGAGGTTAAATAATGAAAGGTCTGTAGTAAGTGCTTATTAAAGACATGGCCCGGTGAGTAAGAAAGTTTTTTAAAAACCTCCCAATTTCGCCTGGATGTGTCACTGCGTAGTTCATACATTTATAATCTATGAGCAGCGACTGTTTACTTGAAGCTGTGCTGCTCCATTTTCCAATTTTAGTCATTTAGCAGACACTCTTATCCAGTGCAACTAGGGTTAAGTGCCTTGCTCAAGGGCACATCAACACGTTTTTTACCTAGTCAGCTCTGGGATTCAAACCAGCAACCTTTTTGTTTACTGGCCCAAAGCATTTACCCGCTAGGCTACCTGACACCCATTCCCTACAATTCCTTCCACGTGGGCCAGCCCCCTGACATTTACAGTTCTAGCCTATGAGCTTCAGCCTCTCGCATTTGAGTGACAGCCAGTCCCAATGGCTCAGTGGACACAGCAGAGAGAGAGAGAGAGAGAGAGAGAGAGAGAGAGAGCAATATCTGCACATGTGTGACGTAGTACGCAAAAGTATACAAAAGTACCAGAGAATTTCTTAAAGTGTCAAATAAAGTAACAGGGTTGACTAACAGGGTTGATGATTTCTTAAAATCAGCCATAAATCCCCTTGTGACAGGGAAAATGGAAGCTTACTGTGTATAACAGGGAGTGGCAATTGAATGCAAGAAAATATTTTGTTGTATAAAAGTTGGGTAGCAGGGTTGAAGTGTTGTGCTTGACAAGCTCAGTTTTCCACCTCTAAACATCAGAAAATGGTTAAATGAGTAGAACCAGCTCACACGCTTTTCCTCTATGATTTTACTGTCAAATGTTAAATCTTTAAAAAAATTCCCTTATTAAAATTAGAGTTCAGATCACGTAACACCTAATATAATGTTTACATACCCTACATTATTCATCTCATATGTATATGTATATACTGTACTCTATATCATCTACTGCATCTTTATGTAATACATGTATCACTAGCCACTTTAACTATGCCACTTTCTTTACATACTCATCTCATATGTATATACTGCACTCGATATCATCTACTGTATCTTGCCTATGCCGCTCTGTACCATCACTCACTCATATATCTTTATGTACATATTCTTTATCCCCTTACACTTGTGTCTATAAGGTAGTAGTTTTGGAATTGTTAGCTAGATTACTTGTTGGTTATTACTGCATTGTCGGAACTAGAAGCACAAGCATTTCGCTACACTCGCATTAACATCTGCTAACCATGTGTATGCGACAAATAAAATTTGATTTGATTTGATTTGTAACAGTATTTTACTTAAAATGAGGGACAGACGTAAATGATTCACTTAATGACATGAAATAAACAATAATCTTCAGAAATGACTTTGTCAAAGCAACAAATAACTAGGGCTTTACAATGATGGTGTAACTTGGAGACATTTGGGGATTAAGTGGGTTAAAATCTTCCTAGAAGTGACACAGGGTTGACAGAGGCACATGACTATATTAAAGGGCACTTAATTTATTATAACGGGCTTTTAAAATTCAATATTGGAGAACAAGTTCTACTTAAAATATCAAAGCGACGCAAAAGGATCTCATTTCGTGGGAGACCCACATAAAATATAATATTTTTGAGGGCCTCCTGGGTGGCGCAGTGGTCTATCGCACTGCATTGCAGTGCTAGCTGTGCCACCAGAGACTCTGAGTTTGTGCCCAGGCTCTGTCGCAGCCGGCCACGACCGGGAGGTCCGTGGGGCGACGCACAATTGGCCTAGCGTCATCCGGGTTAGGGAGGGTTTGGCCGGTAGGGATATCCTTGTCTCATCGCGCCCTAGCGACTCCTGTGGTAGGCCGGGCGCAGTGCAAGCTAACCAGGTCGCCAGGTGCACGGTGTTTCCTCCGACACGGTGTTTCCTGGATTCCGGGTTGGATGAGCGCTGTATTAAGAAGCAGTGCGGCTTGGTTGGGTTGTGTTTCGGAGGAAGCATGGCTTTCGACCTTCGTCTCTCCCGAGCCCGTACGGGAGTTGTATCGATGAGACAAGATAGCAGCCGGCCTACTACTAACAATTGGATACCACGAAATTGGGGAGAAAAGGGGGTAATATATATATATATACAGTATATATATAATGTTTTTTTTATTAAATTCTATTTTCCAGATGTGTCTTGGAGAGTGACGTGAAACTAAACTTATCCCACTCTAGAAATTGATATTGAATTACTATACATTTTGACCATTTTATTAATTTTCCTTAGGAATCAAGGCCAATTTAATCAAATCCTATAGTATAATTTATGTGGCTCTACTAACTGTGTGCATATATTAGTCTGTTGAAAAACTATATTACACTTGTATACTAGAAAATGCAATGATATTATATAACATCAAAAGGCAATACCTCAATGCATCCAAGTCTGATACTGGTTATGATAATGTTACCTGCTAATTTCACAAAACATCAAAGGTGTGATTCTCTACTTGGGAGGAGTGTCATATTACAACATTATGACAGTGATATGGATTAAACAACAAGTGGAACATTAGCTCATCTAATCTCTCATGGACAGACTAATTATATCTTAGTTCTGGACAGAACCTGGGTTAACCGAGACTAGCTCATCTCTGATCCCATAGTACCACCAGGGCCCCCATACAACCAAATCCTCCACAGCTGGTACAAAGGCCTGCAGGAATATGACAACAAGCAAACTAACTGTGTCTAACCTGACTTCTCCTATTGAGTTTCCAGTTTCCACATCATGCTAACAGTGAACCCTAACATCCACAGGAACAATTGTCTTCTCAGGGGACTTAGTCCCTGGCCAAACTCCTCTTCTCGGCCTTCACCACTAATATTAGGCTAGTGTAGATTCTGACTATGAGAAACGGAAGGGCTGTGATGGTGAGAGAAAAACAGTAGTAGAAGGGTGTGAAGGTGAGAGGTCACACCCTAGTACACATGATTTCATCTACGGCTAAGCAGGCATTCAACATGACTTGTTTCATGGAACCTATGCGTAATGATACCAAATGTGTCTCTATCCTGGGATTGATGTAATACATTTATTTTTGGTCATTTTGTAAGAGATGGCCAACTCATGGAGCCAAGAGTCTGAAGATTCCACAGTGAAATTGTTTGCCTGGACAATCTATTTAATAAATCTGTTGTTCTCTCCTTCGGTTCATTCTGCAGGCAGATATTATGTTAGACTGAATGAGAGAGAGAGAGAGAGAGAGAGAGAGAGAGAGAGAGAGAGAGAGATGGGTGGGTGGGTGGGTGGGTGGTGGGTGGGTGGGTGGGTGGGTGGGTGGGTGGGTGGGTGGGTGGGTGGGTGGGTGGGTGGGTGGGTGGGTGGGTGGGTGGGTGGGTGGGTGGGTGGGGTGAAGGGGTGAAGGAGTGAGGAGAGGGGGGTGATGTTAGCCGACTGTGCTGAATCAGAGTGTGGGATGATTCTAGAATTTATTTTCATTCACTGTTGTTTATTTATTTGTCTGTCTCTAAGGAGACAACAGGAAATGGGGTAGTTATAGAAAGATAAGGGAAAGAGGCCGTCAGGCAGCCAAAGCAGAGCAGTTCCTCACACCACCGTGAACTGATTCTGATCATAGATGATCACATTATCTTTAGAAACAGCACAAACACCTCGCAAATTAGCATATTTTAGCAGTGGCACTCTTTGGTTTTGTTCCGAATGGTACTCTATTCCCTATTCCCTATGTAGTAGACTACTCTAGTCAAAAGTAGTGCACTACACAGACTCCATTGTCAACACCTCGTGCTTTGTTTGTCTGAGAATGTAATGTAAACCTGATGACAAGACTACCATACTAGAGCATGAGGTTAAACTAATAGATACACAAACACACTTCATCGTGTATCCCTCTCTCTCTCTCTCTATCTCTCCAACCATCCCCCTCCCTGCACATTCTGTTTCTCTGACTACACACGCAACATTCTCCTAACCTCCTCACACACACATGCTCAGAAAATGTGCTGACTCATATCATGCCACTGTTTCCTATGCGTGCTATTTTACCGGAAGAAACACCATGTGCCTTCACTAATCCCCTCTATGTAAACCTGATTTATCTTTGCATCTCCTTTAGGTGTGCTTTCATGCACATGCATATATGTGCATATGCACGTGTGTTTGTACGTGCATGTGTGTACGTTTGAGAGAGACTGCATCTCAATGTAATTTTTAAATAGCAGGACTTAGCAGTCCATTGTGACACATCTGGGCTGTGTCAGACAGAGGGAGGGAGCGGGGCAGAGCGGGTGCGGGGGGTGGGGCGGTGAGGGTGGGTGGGAAGCTGTTGAACTAACTCTAAGGACCAACAGAGATGAGCACTTCACACTGATGCCAGCCCAGGACACTGGGAGTAACCTAACCCTCGTCTGACCAACACCCAATAGCAGCTTTCCAAGTGGTTATCCATTGTCCCTGGGTACTCCTGACCTCCAAGGAAGGAATCCCACCTGGAACCTATTGCTTTGCTGTCCGTCAATAGCCAATCCACTGTAAGTCTGATGAGTTCTTTCCCGGGTAACTACGTATCTTTCTTTTTTTGCTCTCTGCACCTACAAGTAACTGAATGGGCTCTATTTGAACATACATACATAACACAATGGTAGCATCCCCTAGTCGCTTCTTCACACTTCTTCACGTTGAGACTGGTGTTTTGCGGGTACTATTTAATGAAGCTGCCAGTTAAATACTTGTGAGGCGTCTGTTTCTCAAACTAGACACCCTAATGTATTTGTCCTCTTGCTCAGTTGTGCCCCGGGGCCTCCCACTCTTCTTTCTATTCTGGTTAGAAACTGTTTGCACTGTTCTGTGAAGGGAGTAGTACACATCGTTGTACAAGATCTTCAGTTTCTTGGCAATTTCTCATAAGGAATAGCCTTCATTTCTCAGAACAAGAATAGACTGATGGGTTTCAGAAGAAAGTCTTTGTTTCTAGCCATTTTGAGCCTGTAATCGAACCCACAAATGATGATGCTCCAGATACTCAACTAGTCTAAAGAAGGCCAGTTTTATTGCTTCATTTATCACAACAACAGTTTTCAGCTGTGCTAACATAATTGCGAAATGGTTTTCTATTGATCAATTAGCCTTTTAAAATGATAAACTTGGATTAGCTAACACAACGTGCCATTGAACACAGGAGTGATGGTTGCTGATAATGGGCCTCTCTACGCCTATGTAGAAATTCCATAAAAAATCTGCCGTTTCCAGCTACAATAGTCATTTACAACATTAACAATGTCTACACTGAATTTCTGATCAATTTGATGTTATTTTAATGGACAAAAAAAATGCTTTTCTTTCAAAAACAAGGACATTTCTAAGTTTACCCCAAACTTTTGAATGGTAGTGTATCTTTACTAAATACTTTAACTTGAACCCATTTGCAATCCACATTGTTCTAAGTAATTACATGGCTTCAATAGCATTCACACTGATATAGGGGCCTGGCCTACTGTAAATTGCATTATGGCTATGCATGGTTATGCCAAACATTATCAATAAGCAAGATTAAATTCATTATTGATAAGGCCTAATAAGTGAACAAATAATTCTAATCAAATTCTAAACAAAATAACTAGTTTTAAATAGACTATGTCACACTTACAGGTACCATCATTTCTCACTGTGGGCATATAATATTAAAACAATGCAGACTATTGAGAGTTGTATGCACATCCACACGTTTCACACTAGCCAGACAAAGATCCAATATAAAGAGAAAGGGAGAATGTCCACTCACCGTTATATTGCTCCCAAATAGGCCTGTTTTATGAACATAATCGCAACCATTTTACAGATTAGATAGCATTCCCACATCTCCAAGAAATTACATTGCAATCACGCCACGGACGTTGTCACCATGAAGGTTATTAACCATTCTGTTAGGTTGTAATAAAATGGAAAAACATAAGCATACAAATAATAATACATAAATCAGTGTAAAATGTAATGATATCTTAATATCGCCAGGATAAAAAAGACACGAATTGCTGTTGGCTTTTGTTGGCTTGGCTTTTGAACATATAAAACGGAAGACAAGCAATTTTACAGGTTACAGATAAACGTCTCAATACAAAAGTGCAATGGTATTCACCACCGGTTCTATGATATATCTATCATTGCATGATGGGCATGTAGCCTACATCATTTTACGCACGTCCTAAACGGGACTTGCGTGGCTAAAATAAGGTGGATCTGCCTACAATGCATAGATAAAAAGGAAATGTCAGCTCACTGTTTTATTTGATATAAGACAGGTAAATTGCCGAACCTGGCGTTAGGGGTGGGAAATGTTCAGTGCGCAAGGTTTTACATGACGAAATTTCAAACTAATGTGCGTTTGACACAAGCGCCGCCTTATCACCAGCCGAAAATAGAGCCCAATTTCCTCATACTTTTTTTGCTACAATATGGAATGAGTATTATGTTGTTTGTTTGTCTTGAAGTCGTGATGACATTTGATTAAATTTCCTCAAGAATGTTTTCGTAAAAGAACACCATATTTCCCGTATCAAGGATACACTGATAACGACGTGTTTCTCCTTTCCTTCAGGTCTCAGTATTTCTGAAAATGTTAATTCTCATTTTGATTTAGCTTGGGTATTTTCCCTTAGGCTTTCAAGTGCTTTGATTTTTGACATTAAGAATGAGGTGCTGATTCACTTGGAAAAGGGAAGACAGAGCTCCTACCATATGGTAGTTTGCAGCCATGGATAAGATACAGAAATATAAATAGGCCACAAAATAAGTTTTGTGGCCTATTTCTGAACATATGTCTTCTTTGTAATGCAGAGATAAATCACTGTGTTAGCTCATTAGTGATGGAGATGCAACATTAGACACAGGTCAGATCCTGACCAGTTGACTGTCTCTTCCAGCTGGGTTGGCTCTGGGCCTCTGCTAAACAGATAGATTAAATGTAACACTCCCGTGCGGTAGGAACGTCCACCCACCAACACACTCACTAACTCTTGTCAGTCTTTTACAAACATTGGCATATATGGGGCTAGGAGGGTGTGCTAGCTTTTCATTTCAAGCAGTAGTGAGCTACTCCTCTAGCCTGGTCCCAGATCTCTATGTGCTGTTTGGCAAGGCATTGACTATAGCAGTTGAATATGCTAAATAAACTGATCTGCGGCCAGGCTTCTCCTTCTCAGCACCTCTGGGGCAGTATGCTGTCTCTATATCACTGCCAAGAACTGCCATTGTATACCTACTACTACATAAATACATGGAATAAAGTGTAAGAGGTGTCCGTGTCATCTTGATACACATCTACTGTCCTACAAAAGTACATTGACTAAATGGAGGAGTTTTGAAATACTCACGTGATGTGAGGTCAATCAATGAACTGAGTTGAAGCTCTGTGTATCAGAAGTTTGTTCATTGAAGCACACCAAATGTAATAACATTACATTGTTTGACAATGTTTTACTAAGGGTGGGCAAACATTTATATTGGGCATCATCCCTTGACAATAAGATACATTAAGATGTGAATGTTTATCTCTCACCAACACTTAACTGATACTTTTTCATTCTGCTGAACTTGCTTTCAGCCAAGACGCCTCCACCATTATCCAGAGAGAGGTTTGAGTGTGTGTGCATATATATGTCTGCTGACATGGGTTATCTAAGTCCTGTGGGCCTGTAGAGCTGCTCTACTAGCCTACTGAGTGTGTGTTAAGTGTCTGTCTGTCTGTCTGTCTGTCTGTCTCATGCTGTGAGTGTGACATCCACCCAACACACCCTGTATTCAGCATCCAGGGCTAAAACACTATGCTGGAGTATTCTTCCTTATAGGCATAATGACTGACTGTTGAGTGCAGCAGTGTGTGTATCTAATGAGCCTAATCTGGACCACAAAGACCCTTACACTGTATAATTTATAGAATATGTCTTTCACTGTGCAGAATTCAGTCTCTTTCACTCAGAATGTAGATTTCAGTCTCTCTCACTGAGAGTGAAGCAGCATTGACTGACCGTTTCTATACAGCAGGTCTCCGTGCTGTAGTGTGCTACTGGTTGTTTACGTTAGAGGGAAAGTCATGTCTTAATACTTACAGAGAGAGCTTGGGACAGTTTCTCCAAAGTATTCCTGCTGAATGGAGAATCTCCATTCAAAGTACATTTCAGTCCATGACATTGAGTATAATCTGTGTCCAGGAATCAGGGTCCTAAAGTTTTGCTTTAACTCCTCACTGCTCTTCACACTTAAAAGACGCTGTCTGAATTCCGATCATTGTAATCATTGCAACACCCATGGCTTTATTACCCTGTTAACTGTATCTGTACCTGTAAAAAGGAGTAGAATCCATCCCTTTGGAGATTGGAACGCCCTGACACTCCCACACTCCTAGTTGTATGAGTCAGGTCAAACAGAAGATAAGAGGATAGCCCAATATCCTGTCTGTGTCCCAAATGGCACCCTAATCACTACATTGTGCATTACTTTTGACCGGAGGCCTATGGGCTCCCAGCTGAATGAGTCATGTCAAACAGAGGATAGGGGATAGCCCTAGATCCTATCTCTCCTATCCAGCAGGCCTACGTCCCATAGGCGCTGCGCTGCGGCTGGGGCATACCCACCCGTCCACACATGCAGTGTGATGGGGTGAGTCACTCATTGGGCAGACCACACTGTATGCTATGGCTAGTATCCAGCGGGAGGGAGAGGGACTCCCACCCTTGGAACTAACAATGTTTGTGTACCTTATTGCCCAAACAACACTGCAGCAGGATGAATGAATGACTGACTGGAGGGAGACACCTCAGTATTAATTCAGTTTGGAGCACGTCCAACATACCTTATTCTATACAGCATACTGTACATGGTACATCCACCCTGACCCCTCTCAGTTTCAACATGAGAGAAATTATCATGTCTAAGGAATTATATCCAGATAGATGAATAAATGCATGTGTTGTTCATGGTATTCAGGATAAACAAACAATGTGTCATGAAATCACTTATTTTAAAGTACACAAAGTGAGTAACTTACAAGCGGCTTTCCTGCTGCGTAAATACGCACCGCGTCTTCTAGGGATATCAGGAATCCTAGCCGTCGGACACTCCATGACGTAGCGACGCACGGATGGGCGTTGTTCTTCCATAATGAGATACTTTATAACTGCAGCGCTGCCACTGACGTCAATCTAGCCAGAAAGATTTGTGACCGGTGGACTACAGTTTTTGGACTCTTTGGGAAACTTGCTTTTTGCAATTTTCGGCTGAAAACCATTTTTGTGATATTATAGTCACTCCGCAGTCGCATTAAGTAAGTTGACTTTTCTTCCAATTGTGGTTATTTATTCGCTAAATTAATGCGGATGGAATATGTGGCACGCACGGAGCACCAACACCAAGCGGGCTTTCAGGGGAGCGGCTTGGTTTATTTTTCTAGTACATATAACACCCATAACGTGGTTGACAGATGTTTGTCTTTATTTTACTTATCGACTATCAGTGTGTCGACATACAATAACCTTTTCTGTTATGTGACATTTATTTTTGCTACGTAGTCGGAGTAGAATTATGTTTGTTTATAATTCTTGCGCACTTAATATGGATGCAACCTAGGTCCAAATGGATCTGCGGTGTTGTGTGAAAGGTGGTCTGTTCTTATCTAGACTGCCTTTTTTTTTTAAATACATTTTTAGTAAGGACAGGCTACATTAAAAATCGTGTAGTTAGTATGCACATATCTTCAGCTTATTACAAGTTGAATATAAGGAGGACATTAACATTGTCTTTTTTAGAACTCTGCTGATAGACCTTCCACGGTGCTGATAAAGTTTTGGGAGTAGGCGCTGTTCTGAGTTCAGAACGGGTACTGCAAATCCTGCAGTGACACACCCATGTCCCAGTCCCACAGAACTGGAGAGAGACTGAGAAATTCACAAACTAACGGTGTCCCTTTTATCATTTAGCTTCTTCTGGCAAGATGCTGCTCCTTCTACTGGGAATTGTTATCCTGCACGCCGCAGCCCTAGTCCTCCTGTTTGTGTCAACAATTGTCAGCGTAAGTAAACCATCGTTATCAATGAATGATCTGATAAAGCAATGTATTACTGATATCTAATTTCTGATAATCATTCCAAACAGGAAAAAAATGTTTTATACATTCAAAAATCAGTAGTTTGTTTTAAAGCATTGACATCTCTGCTATCTGTAAAGTTGTTTTCTATCAGGCTGCAGTGTTCTTGTTAATAGCAATATGGTGTTTATCCTCTAGGCCTGGACAACAGGGTCCACTAGCAGCTCAGACCTCTGGAATAACTGCTCTACTATCAATGGAGGATACCACTGTGACCCAGCCTACACTGGAGGTAGGATGCAGTACAGACTGACTTTGTACATCTGATACTGTGGCTTGTTTTTCTTTTTCATTCTGCATGATGCTGATGCCTCCTCTTGTCCAATTGTAAACTTATTTTGAAAGGATATACTGTAGACATGTATTTCTTGACCTTGTAAATTGAGTAGTGTGTTTGTGCATTCGATTCTTCTGAGGTGTGTCTTGAGAATAAGTTAAGCACTGTTGGTTGACTGAAAGATCAATAGACAATAAGACATGGGAAGACCTGAACTGTGATTAACTATAACTGGCTTAAGCCCACCCATTCACTCTCTAGTTTACTGTGCCCCTGAAGGGCGTGTCAGGCGCCACTGTGACTCTACTGCCATCAAGGGGTGAGGATGTGAACCTAGAGTTTGCACTGTTCATAGGCTCTCCTCTGTATAAATAGTCATGGTGTGATGTCCATATTCAGGCTGCATGTTTGGGAGGCCATAGTGGTGGGATGAAGGTTTAGGGTGGGACTTTGTAGGAAATCTCAAGTGTTAGATCTGGGGAGGTGTGTGTGGCAGACAGGGAGGCCTTGGACCACCCCATGTAGGACATAGTGTGCTGACAACCCTGGTCACGCCCATGTATCAGATTGTGTGTACAGCGAGATCATTAACAAAACGAGAGATCTAGCAGCCGTGATTGTCTGAGACAGATTTAGACCAAAGCCAACAGTGGTTGGAGGGTAAGACTGCAAAAAGATTGCACCTAGACCATATACTGTACTCTATCATCTACTGAGTCTTTATGTAATACATGTATCACTAGCCACTTTAACTATGCCACTTTCTTTACATACTCATCTCATATGTATATACTGTACTCAATACCATCTACTGTATCTTGCCTATGCCGCACTGTACCATCACTCATTCATATATCTTTATGTACATATTCTTTATCCCCTTACACTTGTGTCTATAAGGTAGTCGTTTTTGAATTGTTAGCTAGATTACTTGTTGGTGATTACTGCATTGTCAGAACTAGAAGCACAAGCACACTCGCATTAACATGCTACACTCGCATTAACATCTGCTAACCATGTGTATGTGACAAATACAATTTTATTTTATTTATTAAATGAAGTTATGACTGTGCATTACATGACAAAGTATGTGGACACCTGTTTGTCTAAGATCTCATTCCAAAATCATGGGAATTAATGTGCTGTATGGACCTCGCTTTGTGCATTGTCATGAAATGGCAAAACGCCTTCCCCAAACTGTTGCCACAAAGTTGGAAGCTCAGAATTGACTAGAATGTCGTTGTATGCTGCAGCTTTACGATTGCCCTTCATTGGAACTAAGGGGCCTAGCCCGAACCATGAAAAACGGCCCCAGACCATTATTCCTCCTCCACCAAACTTTACAGTTGGCACAATGCATTCGGGTAGGTAGTGTTCTCCTGGCATCCACCAAACCCAGATTTGTCCGTCGGACTGCCAGATGGTGAAGCGTGATTCATCACTCCAGAGAACATGTTTCCACTGCTCCAGAGTCCAATGGTGGCGAGCCTTACACCACTCCAGCTGATGCTTGGCATGGTGATCTTAGGCTTGTGTGCGCGGCTGTTCGGCCATGGAAACTCATTTCATAAAGCTCCCGACGAACAGTTCTTGTGCTGACGTTGCTTCCAGAGGCAGTTTGGAACTCGATAGTAAGTGTTGCAACTGAGGACAGAAGATTTTTACACGCTACGTGTAATAACAGCACTTACATTTGACCTGGTCCGCTCTAGAAGGGCAGACATTTTCTCGTGCCACATTGTAAGTCACCGAGCTCTTCAGTAAGGCCATTCTACTGGCAATGTTTGTCTATGGAGATTGCATGGTTGTGTGCTCGCTTTTTATACACCTGTCAGAAACGGGTGTGGCTGAAATAGCCAAATCCACTAATTTGAAGAGGTGTCCACATGCTTTTGTGTGTATTTGCAATATAATATCTTACAATTTCCAGAAACATGATTCTAGAGGCACTGTAATACTATAGAACTTGTGTTCAATTGCCTTAGAGACCCAGTACCACAGTGCTAACTGCAGTAGCCTCGAGCTAGCTGCCTGGTGATGTCATGTGTCTAGAATGTGCGGGTGGGTCTTGGGCCCCGGTGTGTGTTGTCAATGAGACAGGCAGTAGAGCCAACAGCAGGCTGAAGCCAACATGCTCACTCTGTCTTTCTCTCTCTCTCCTCCTCTGCCAGGTGGATTCATGGAACAGCTTGTTTGTTTGATTTGCTTTCATTACACCACTGATTGACGCACTGTTTGTATAAGGAGGCACGTGTGTTTGTGTTCTGTGAAGAGGGAGGGATCGAGGGGAAGATAGTGGAGTCTGTACTCAAGTGCACGGGGCCCGGCCCAGTCAATCAGTAGTGCTCAAAGGCCCCTGGAGTGCTTTACTGAGAAATCCGTACAGCTGGCATGCCTGGGCTGGGAGAGATCAACATGAGGACTGAGTAACATGAGGCTCCATATACTGAGAGGGCGGGATGGTGGTGGAGGCACGAGCGAAGGTCACACCCACTGGGTGGCCTTTTATTTTTAATTTTGCTATTAGGAGTTATGTAGTTCTGCGTAGTTTATATTCCACATGGGGATTGGTTTGTTTTGTCCATCTTGTTTGTACTTGACCTGCCTTTGCCCCTGAAATGGGAATCCAGTCTTAGTTTGTATGACAAATTAGAGTTGAGCAAAGTCCACACTAGGGATGCGCCTTACTGTATGTTAGTTATTACATGTCATGGACACACAACAGCTGGTAGGATCTCTACTGTAGCCACAAGCTGGCACAATCTTTTATATGAAGCTTCGATAGTCAGGACTCAACAAAACCAGAACAATTCTTAATTTTCTTGTTTTTGACTTTTCTGTGAAATCTTTGTCTGTCTGTATTTTTATATACATTCTAGAGTATAGACTCCAGTATAACATATTGTTGTACGGGTATACCCATGGCGCATATAATGGCAATACCTGTAGACACAAGCACAACAAGCGTTATTATGGTAGATATTCTGGCCCCAGAGGACCACATCTCACACCAGAAAATCCCCCATGCCACAACGTCACAGCCTTCTGGTACCAGACAGGCAGCCCTGAAGAGAACACGTCTGTTTATCAACAGTATAGATGGAGATATTTATAGAACCCTAATATAGAGCAGGACAACCAAGGATAATGTAACCTATCATGTTTAGGCCTATACATGGAGTTATTGCATGCCATTGCATATACATTCCAGTATTCTCGTTATGAGAGCTGTTTGTATTGGTTTTGTGTAATGCTTTCGTGGATATAAATAGTGTTTGTCATATTGCTGTACAGTGGATGGGTTCGATAATAGTGTTGGCAATTTCCTCCGCCATATCTCCTGTCTAGTGTGCTCTGCTCTGGGGTGAGTGCAGCATGGGGACAGACATAATTGTCGTTATGGGTAACCTGACTCTTTGATGGCCTCATCGAATCCATTAAACCCTGTTGTCATTTCCCCAAACCTCTCATGAAAAGATGTATTAGTTTCCTGGAAAACTACAGGTGCATCATGGGAGATCTACCAATGATGTCAACTGAAGAAACGTATGAATTAGTAATGTGTTTGCAGACTGAGTACTTTTGCTGGTGATGTTTGTTTGTGTAGTCACGCAAGGTCGCCACAAAGCCAACTGTCTCCTTACTTCAACATTATTTACACATCTACTTCTTAGCTGCCGTCATTCATTCAGGTTTCTTAACCAATTTAGTGATGCTAAAGCAGTCTGAGCAGGGCCTCAAACCATTGTGTTCGTGATGAATTAAATACCTGTAAAAACAAGCATGCACAGTAAGTTTGGTACCTGACAGACTCAAATTCTGAGACATGGAGGATGCATGGTATATACTGAGACTGGAACCTTCTCTTCCTACTTGACTAAGGTCCAGTGTCTTTAGTATCCTATGGGAGCATGCAGATCTGTTTGGCTCTGTAGAACAACATTTTTTTTGGGGGGGGGGGGGGGGGTAGCATTAGCCACCAAAAGAGGACTGCAAGCAGACGCAGCTAAACATGAGATGAGAGGGATAGCTGGCTTAGGAAACCTGAGAGTGGATGCAGGTTGCATGCATGACCCTCAGACAAGAAATAGACCCCCTTGGAAGTCCAGGCATTCCAGACATAGTGCTGTGGTTGTAGCGCTAACACACAGATTGGTGGGGGCAACGTCTCAAAGTCCCTGGCTGTCAATACAGGTTACTAGAATGGGTTAACAGGGCTTTCTGTATTGTAGTAAGCTGTATTGTATGTAACACAAAGTGTTAGGGGCCTGTGTGTATTACTGAGTACGCTACAATGCTTTCAGGAACAGAATATCTATGTAGGTACCATTCTTGTAAATCCATTAAGGATTCCAGGTTACTAAACAAGACTCATTCCGTGTCTGGCCAGACCAATATTTAGCTGATAAAAAAAAAAAAAAAAAAGGGTTTCATTCTCATTAAAAGTGGTTGCTTTAGTGTGGCGACCTCGGCATGATTCGTTTACCATGTTGTGTATAAAAAGTGAAGTTGATTTCTAGAAGTGAGTCTTATGGGTCCATGTACTGTATAGCCATGTATCCTGTGTGGTCCTCTGTAGCTCAGTTGGTAGAGCATGTCTCTTGCAACACCAGGATAGTGGGTTTGGGACCAACCATAATAAGAAAATGTCCACTTTGGATAGAATCATCTGCTAAATGGCATATATTATTATCTATAATTGACTGACAAGCTCTCTCTTCCCTACAGAGTGGATCCAGGCGGTGCAGGCCCTGATGATCCTGTCCATCATCTTTAGCTTCATCTCTCTCTTCCTGTTCTTCTGTCAGCTCTTCACCCTCCAGAAGGGAGGACGCTTCTTTGTCACTGGAGTCTTCCAGATCCTCGCCAGTGAGTAGCCATTTTGTCATCCAGGAAAACAAAACTGAAACGGACACATTCAGAAGTTTACACTACACTCTTCGAAGTATATGTGCCTCTGGAAGAACCTTTTGGGTTGCCACACCTGCGGAACCTTTCCACTTGAAACATGTTCCTCAAGCAACCCCTCTGAAAAGGTTATTTGAGGAACCCATGTGTAAATGTTCAAACCAGAACCTTTGTGATTTAGAGGGCTTTTTATATGCTCTTGAAGAACTCAAACTCCTCTGTTAGCTTCATTGAAACTACAGAACCATCAGTGTTCAACCTTAGCATGCAATGACAATAGAACAGATGAACTGGAATGACATTTACTCTTAACGGGTGACTAAGATATATTTTACAGCCACACCTCTACTCCAGGGTCCCCTCCATGAACCCATTGCTACAATAGGGGTTTATCCATTGTTTATTGTGTTCCGTGCCCTTTGGCTATGGATAGACACTTATTCTAGTCTATTGTGTCAAAGGGCTGCCAATGTCAAACCTCCCAGGTTGGCACTGTAGACTGCCAGTGGGCACAGAGACGATCACACAAGTGGAAATGTCAAGACAGGCAATGTAGGGGGTGAACAACAAAACATCAACAAAGAGACAATGCCATGACATGCCAGTTCACAGTGGACTGGGGAACTTGGAAGTAGACAAAGGTTCTAGATGAGGAAGTGAGAGGCCTGTTTTATGGTTAAATGGCCACCATCTCCCCCAATGTTGCCCAGCAGGGTTCATAGTAGGACACATTAAATAAAGCACAGATTGTGATTACATGACACACAATTTGATCTTCAGGTTCAAATGGAATTTACTCTATTGTATGTAAACATTTCCTCTCATCCTTTCCAGGTCTGTTTGTGATGAGTGGAGCAGTGATCTACACAGTGATGAGTCCGAACTGGGTGCCAGTATCGGAGGCCTTCGGCTGGGCTTATATCCTGGCCTGGGTGGCCTTCCCTCTGGCCCTGATCAGCGGACTCATCTACGTCATCTTGAGAAAACGGGAATGAGGCCCATGTCCCCTAACCTCCACCCCGCCCTCAGCATTAACAATCACCCTAGGAGACTAAACTCAAAAGCCTGAGGACCTGTATACCTCACTGGGTCACAAGGCTGCTTCACCTAGGTCTGCACCGCACCCTAGGGGTAACACCAAAAACACAACCACCAAAAATGACATAATGAAACAACCAATACTGTCAAATGTATATACTGTAGTATCTATGGTTTAAAACCTATTTATAACACATTTTACGTGTATGTACATAGTATTGTCGTGTTGCTCCGTTGACAAAAATATTCGTATGAGCTTCATTTTAGCTGATAAAGTGCCTAAATATTTGTTTGTAATTATGAAATAATTAGACGCTGTTTGTTTCTCTCTATGTAACCCACCAAAAAATGAAGAATAAAAAAGTTGAACTATTTTAACCTAAGTGCATGTATAAAATAGCTAGAAAGAATGTAACTGAGTTTGCTTTACAAAAACTAAAAGTGGTAACATTCAAATGATGGTGGTTAAAGGGATTCTCCAGTACTTTTTTATACTTTTTAGCCAGTAGTTTTACAAGTAGAGCTCACGATCCAAAAGTGGCCCAAGAAAATTGCGTACTACGACACGTGCCCAATGTCACTGCTTCCACTCATGCTCTGCTGTGTGTGCATCATGTGCCTCTTCCTAGTTTTCACAAATATGGTGAGGAGCTGAAGCTCATTGGTTGAACTCAAATTGCTAAGGGGCTGGCTCAAATGGGAGAAATTTTAGGAAAAATGGTGAAGCACAGCTTCAAGAAAAAGTTGCTTTAAAAATAGGGATTTCGTGGCTAATTGCAGTAAGACAGTAATTCTGAACTACACATCCAGCCCAAAGCGGGTAGTTTTAAAACAAATACTAGTTGCCAAAGGTCCGGAGCATGTCTTTAACCATTCAAATGTTGGTTTGGTTATTTCTGTTTGTAAAATGTTTCAACATTTTTTCTATTTTTATTTTCAACAAAGATGGTGCTATGTATTTACCATTCCTATTACTGATAGCCATTTTGCAATCATTTACAGTCAAATTACTTGACTTATGCCATGACGTAACTAGGACATCAGGATGAGAAGTAGACTCCATTGTAATGTCCATGTGCCTAACTGCTTATGTGTATAGAGAAGGCAATTCCATTTTGATCTGTCTAAATCAAAGCTTTGAAACGATCAGCTTTGATTCATCGGCTACAAGGCGTTTGAGTGATGTAGCATTAGTTTATTTTGTTGGAATGTCAGTATTAGAAGATCCTGCCAATGTTCCATTTGCATTACTTAAACTGTTTTAGACAAGTTCAAGGATGGAGAATGTGATCTAAATGAAATTCACGGTGACTAAGATCTGTGTCTTTTCTCTCTTTGTAAGGCCATGCCATGTTGTTTTGTTGTGTTTGTGTGTTATAGCATATGTACGACCAGTAAACACACTAGAACCTTTCTCTTGGACGGAGCACTGTAACAACTAGTAGGGCATTGTAGCCAGATCCAAATTGATTAAGTTTTTATATCTACCATTTTATAGAGATATTTCAATAGTAATGGTAAGCTCTGAGGCAGCCTACTCAAACCTGATCGAGGCAGAATAGAGGACATTACTTTTAGTATTAGCTTTGTCATGTGGGAGAAAAATGGACAGTGAGGTTTGTTCTGTTTGCATACAAATGTTCTGTTTCACATACTTGAAGTTTGACGAGCTGCAGTCTCTGCTACCCTGAAGAACGCAACTTCTTTCTTTTTGGGGAAAACATTGTTTAATATATCTATGACTATCTAGTATGCAGACTGATTCAATAAAACCAACCAAATTGAAAACAGCTCCTACCTACGGGGATTTCTATATATTTCAGTACTCATACTGTATGTTGTGTATTCTTCCTCATCACAGAATATAACTAACACTAACCCCATTAGACCTATATCTGATACATTGCATAATGTTGAACTCTATAACTATTTAGCCAAATACAATGTTAATAGCTATTGTCTGCCTTGAAGTTATGGTAAACTACTGACATGAAAGGTGCAGTACATGAAAGAGTGTAAAGTGGAATCCCTGCCAATGTTAACTGTATCTGGTTGGTCTTAGATAACTGTGTGCTATTAAAGAGTGCAAATTCTGAGTTCTCCCTCTCTGTGTCCATGATGTAATGATACCTGCACTAGGGGCTCGATTCAATCTGTATTGCCGAAGTCCAGCGCTATAGCGCGCTTTAAATTTAAAGGTACTTTCCTATTGAGCCGACATATGCAGTGTTTACTGTGAATGCAGTCTGTGCGGGAACATTGCCTTTAAATGTGCAGTGCATTCAGAAATTATTCAGACCCCTTGACTTTTTCCACATTTTGTTACGTTACATCCTTACTCTAAAATTTATGAGAAAAATGTATATTTTATCCATCTACACACAATACCCCATAATGACAAAGCAAAAACTGAAATATGATATTTCCATAAGTATTCACACCCTTTACTCAGTACTTTGTTGAAGCACCTTTGGCAGCAACTACAGCCTTGAGTCTTCTTGCGTATGATGCTACAAGCTTGGCACACCTGTATTTCCGGAGTCCCATTCTTCTCTGCAGATCCTCTCAAGCTCTGTCAGGTTGGATGGGGAGTGTCGCTGCACAGCTATTTTCACGTCTCTCCAGAGATGTTAGATCGGATTCAAGTCCAGGCTCTGGCTGAGACACTCAAGGACATTCAGAGACTTGTCCTGAAGCCACTCCTGCATTGTCTTGGCTGTGTGCTTAGGATCGTTGTCCTGTTGGAAGGTGAACCTTCGCCCCACTCTGAGGTCCTGAGAGCTCTGGAGGAGATTTTCATGAAGGATCTCTCTGTACTTTGCTCTGTTCATCTTTCCCTCGATCCTGACCAGTCTTCTAGTCCCTGCCGCTGAAAAACATCCCCGCAACATGATGCTGCCACCACGTTTCACCGTAGGGATGGTGCCAGGTTTCCTCCAGATGTGATGCTTGGCATTCAGGCAAAATAGTTCAATCTTGGTTTCATCAGACTAGAGAATCTTGTTTCTCATGGTCTGAGAGTACTTTAGGTGCCCTTTGGCAAATTCCAAGCGGGCTGTCATGTCTTTTACTGAGGAGTGGCTTCCGTCTGGCCACTCTACCATAAAGGCCTGATTTGTGGAGTGCTGCAGAGAGAGATGGTTGTGCTTCTGGAAGGTTCTCCCATCTCCACAGAGGAACTCTGAAGCTCTGTCAGAGTGACCATCGGGTTCTTCTTCTTCCCTGAGCTCCACGGACAATTCCTTTGACTTCATGGCTTGGTTTTTGCTCTGACATGCACTGTCAGCTGTGGGACCTTATATAGACAGGTGTGTGCCTTTTCAAATCATGTCCAATACATTTCATTTACCACAGGGGGACTCCAATCAAGTTGTAGAAACATCTCAAGGCTGATCAATGGAAACAGGATGCACCTGAGCTCAATTTAGAGTCTCATAGCAAAGGGTCTGAATACTTCTGTAAATATGGTATTTTAGTTGTTTTGTTTTTTTTGCTGTTATGACAAACCTGTTTTCACTTTGTCATAACGGAGTATTTTGTGACGATTGATGAGTAAAAAATGTATTTAATCCATTTTAGAATAAGGCTGCAACATAACCAAAATGTGGAACAAGTCAAGGGCCTGAATACCTTCTGAATGCACTGTATATCGCGCTGTAGCGCAGGTCTTCAGCACTACGCATTGAATCCAGCCCTAGCTCTGCATACACAGACATACATTTTCTGTACATCTCCTTATTTAACATGTGCTTCATACAGTATGTGCTTCATGTCACTGGTTCAAACACACCTTCTGTGCCCATTCCGGGGCAGTCTGTCTGTAGCATGTGGGCTACTGTAACTTAAGGTACCTGGTGTGACTGCAGCAGCAGCTATGTGACTAGTGTTTAACATGGTGGTACTAAGGCATGATGTGCGACCCGGCGATGCAGTCTTCCTTGGCATGCAGCTAGTGTTTCTCTGTCAGCAACCTGTCAAGAGAACCATCACGCTCTCCCAGAAGCTTGACTGATGCGTAAAACCCGCAAATTCAGACAAACAAAAAGGTATACTGGGTTCGCAATCAAAAAGATATCGCATAAAGCTTATTTAATTATTATCACTATTTTTTATTCACTGGATCAGGGATAGCGTGCACAGACGTTTTGGCTTTACAGCTATACAAACTGAAGAAGGCTGTAAAGCCGAAATGTCTGTGTACGCTATCCCTGATGCAGTGAAAATCATTTTTAAAAAGTGAATAAGGAAGTAAGCATTATGCTACATCCTTTTGAGTGCGAACCCATAACAACTTTTTGTTTGTCTGTCAGCAAACTGCCCAGTGAGAGAGAGAGAGAGAGAGACAGAGAGAGAGAGAGAGAGAGACAGAGACAGAGACAGAGAGAGACAAGAGGACTCAGATAAGATACAGTATGATCACTGTTGACGAGAATTTGTCCATCTTAAACTCTAGGTGAGAAGTAGCTACAGTAACATACAATCTTGTGAGAGAGAAACAAGCTGAGCTGTCAGGAATAAAATAAGATCTAAACAGACAGATGTAGGATCTTCATTTGTTCACCCTTTAGTTGCATGAAATTTCTTGCACAGCAGGAAATACAAATGTGTAGTGTATTCAAGGTTTACAAATGCTTCTAAAGTTTGTAGTTTCGGCTTTAAAATGTCAACGTCTACATTCGTTATTCGTTATAATCCACACAATAATTCAAATTTCTTGTTGCTGCAATATTATTTTCCTGCTGTGAGAAACTGGTCAATTTAAGATCCTACATCGGTCTGTATTCCGTATAGCTGCCCAAACCACTGTCCTTTTCATGTGTGTTTAGACGGTCATTAGCTAACTGTTGTACAAGGGTTCAGTTAGAAGATAAGTTCCTCTAATGAAGACTGCACCTTCATGTATCTCTGTCTGTACAGCTGCACAGAATGCCATGTTCTGAGCTCAACTCAAATGACTTTTGATATGACTCATTCTAAACTCAAATTACTTTTGATATGACTCATTCTATACTCAAATTACTTTTGATATGACTCATTCTAAACTCATCAATAAAGGATGTTTGTTACCACCTCCTCTTTTTGCAGCCTTGTGGACAAGGCTAAATATTTCTGCATAGTTTTTTTTAAATCCCTTTTTTTATTAACAACATTCTGTTTGAGTATCTAGACTTCCAACTAGGGTTGCAAAATGTCTGGTGACTTTCCACAAATTCCTAGATTTACTCCTTATTCCCTCCTAATTCCAGAAGTCCCCCCAACTCGGATTTCTGGAAAACCTGGGGATATTGGTTAAGTTACCAGAATTTTGCAACCCTACTTAAGACATACAGTATCGCAATCCCATCTTTAGAACAGAGGCACTTCTCGTTCACGAATGAAATTGTCAGTTCAGAACCAGCTCACTTTTGTAGATCTATGTCATGTTTGAAAGCAAAGTGATGACGGGTGAGTTTCCAACCATGAAAGAGGACACCTGGAGACATCTTGGATTCCTGCTGGAGGCCTGGGAGGTCACTCTGCCCAACTGCCTCCCCTCATACTTCACATAGCTGTGGGTAAAACAAGGACACTGGGCTGTCTCACTGTGTGTTGGCATCCAGCACAAGAAGCTGCTGCCTGTCTACCCAGATCTCTTTTCATACACACGGGCGAAGAAGAAGATGATGATGCCTGTGCACTTCATGGCAGCTTGAGTACTTTTAAACACTAAACATTATGCAATTAAAGTATGTCTTGCCAGTGACGCAGAGGAAACACATTTAGGGGTCTATTCAATCTGTATTGCTGAAGCCTTCAGAAATGATTCCCCTTGACTAATTCCACATGTTGTTGTTACAGCCTGAATTCAAAATAGATGACATAGATTTGTATTTCTTAACCATCTACACATAATGACAAAGTGAAAACATGTTTTTAGACATTTTTGCAGATGAAACAAAGAAATATCTAATTTACATAAGTATGCACACCCCTGAGTCAATACTTGTTAGAATCACCTTTGGCAGTGATTACAGCTGGGAGTCTTTCTGGGTAAGTCTCTATGAGTTTTGCACATCTGGATTTTACAATTATTTGCACATTATTCTTTAGAAAATACTTCAAGATCTGTCAAGTTGGTTGTTGATCATTGCTAGACAGCCAATTTCAAGTCTTGCCATAGATTTTCAAGACGATTTAAGTCAAAACTGTAAATAGCGCGCTCAGGAACATTCAATGTCGTCTTGGTAATTAACTCGTGTTGATTTGGCCTTGTGTTTTAGGTTATTGTCCTGCTGAAAGGTGAATTTGTCTCCCATTTGTCTCCCGGTGTCTGTTGGAAAACAGACATGAATCAGGTTTTCCTCTCAGACTTTACCTGTGCTTAGTTCTATTCTGTTTCTTTTTAGCCTATAAAAACTCCCTAGTCCTTGAAGAAGAAAATATGAAGAGTGATACTTTGTATTCAGGACATTTTTGCAGTTTTACTAGTGCCTTATTGCAAATAGGATGCGTGCTTTGGAATATTTGTATTCTGTACAGGCTTCCTTTTTTCACTCTGTCATGTAGGTTAGTATTGTGGAGTAACTACAAAGTTGTTGATCCATCCTCAGTTCTCCTATCACAGCCATTAAACTGTTTTAAAGTCTCCGTTGGCCTCATGGTAAATCCCTGAGCAGTTTCCTTCCTCTCTGGCAACTGAGTTAGGAAGGTCTGCTTTTAATTTTTTTTACCCATCTACCAATAGGTGCCATTCTTTGATGTATGTGTGGGGGACAGAGATGAGTTATTCATTCAAAAATCATCTTAAAAGCTATTATTGCACATATTGTGTCCATTCAACTTATCATATGACTTGTTAAGCTAAATTTTACTCCTGAAATATTTAGTCTTGCCATTACAAAGGGGTTGAAAATCCAAAAAACATAATTCCACTTTGACATTATGGGTTATTGTGTGTAGGCCAGTGACATAAAATCTGTAACACAACAAAATGTGGAAAAAGTAAAGTGGGTGTCAATACTTTCTAAAGGTATGTGTGTGTGTCTGTGTAGGTGTGTGCATGACTGACTGCATGTGTACTAAGATGCGGATAATCAGAGCAGGTGGTCAGCAGTCTGATGACTTGTACTGTAGATAGAAACTATCTCTGAGCCTGTTGGTATGGTATCTCATGCTGCGATACTGTCTGCCCGACAGTAAGGGAGAGAACAGCTCGTGGCTGGGGTGTGTGGGGTCCTTGATGAAGCTGTGCGTGCCTTCCTCAGACACCGTTGTAATGTACTGGGCTGTCTTCACCACCCAGTGGAGGGCCTTGCGGTCGTGGGCGGAGCAAATTCCCTTACCAGGCCGTGATGCAACCGGTCAGGACGCTCTCGATGGTGCAGCAATAGTATCGGGGCGGTATGCCACATTTCTTCAGCTGTAACACATTCTAGATGACAGAATATTCTGAGAGAAAAGACTCAGAAGACATTACAGACATTACATTGTAGTTTTGAAATACAATAAGATGTGGCAGTTTGACATTTTTTTTTCAAACCCATAAAGCATGGCCAGTAGTCAAAAAGACTTCAACACAGCCATTATTAGTAGATCATATATTTACCATATGAGGTCTGCATTAGTTCACTGGCCTTTGTGGACTAATATAGCCTCCTGCCTCTATTACGACTAATAGTGGGGGTCAGAGGATTTCACAGCCCTGTTTACATGATAATAGCCCCTGATTGACTCACATTCTAACAAAGAAATGTCTGTTCCTACTCACTTTAATTGGATGAAATCTAATCGATGATTCTCTCCGTACCATGTTTGTTTTGTTGTTTTCAGAATTGTCTCTGTTCTCTCACTGCCTCCAATTGTTTAAGTTAGGGTAGCCCATCTATTTTGGGTGGAGATGCCTGGAAATCTACAGTACTAGCCCTCTAAATGTTTCCTTGTTCGCTTAAACCACATGGGCCAAACTGGGCCAATTGTGTGCCGCCCCAATGGGACTCCCGATCACGGCCGGTTGTGATACAGTCCGGGATTGAACCGGTGTCTCTAGTGACACCTCTAGCACTCTGATGCAATGCCTTAGACTGCAGCGCCACTCGGGAGGACAAATCTTTTCCATTTCTAACACTAGATCAGGTTCTATGGTTTTATGGGGATAATTTCCTAAACCAAACAAATGTAATTTCTAAAAAGGGATTTTCTTTTGGGAGAAATGGTGGGAGTGCCTGTGGGCCAAAGTTCAGCTAGAATAAACAACATATTTGCTCTGCACATGTACACGTAGGCATTATCTCACATGTACAGTTCAACATGGCTGGAGAAGGGTGTAATTGCAAACCACAATTAGGGACGTCTTCTGATATAGGCATTTCTTGATATCAAGTTACACCCATTGATGCTAGCCATTGTTCCGTGGCCATTTCTTTTGCATCGGGTACAACAGTTCTTGACAACTGTAGCTAAGCCTAACCCTTTTCCTAACCTTAACCTGTCTCCTAACCTGCCACGTTAATTATCCTAACCTGTCACGTTACTTGTCCTAACCTGCTATGGAAACAAATCATCAGATTCATAACACCAGAGCTGACCATTGGCAGGTATCAATGGACATTTCCTGATATCAAGGGACACCTACATCAAGAAATGCCCCAAATTGCAATCTACAATTACACCATATTCCATGGCTGATCATACCTGGATGTTGTCTTGTGGTGCTATAGAGTGCCATAGTATGAGTCATAATACCCACAAAACCTAGCGGTCAAAAAGGAAAATGGTTCCAATCATTTTTCCAACACTAATTTTTAGAAACACTTAAAATAAGGGCTGGGTTTCGTGTAGGGTTACCCTGACGTGTTGTTTTGATAGCCGTGTTAATCTCCCTAGAACAAGGTGATGTTTATAAAGGCAAGCTCTCTTACCACACCATTCCAGCTCCTTCCAACACCTTCCCAGTTAGGAGGCTAATAGAGCCCAGCTGAGGTTCATTAGTCAATCAAGTGTGTGATTGACTGGACAATTAGCCCAAACAGTTGAGAAGACCGCTGCTCACTTTCAGAGATTATTTTTCTTGAGCATTTCTTTACCTTTAAATTAACTGCCCTCTGCCTCCAGGGAGTGATGTACTGACACTTCACAATGTAGCTCATGGTCCTCCCGGGCCAGCAGGTGGTGCTGGTGCACCCATTCTCCGCCATTTGTGACAGAGCCTGGGGAGAGGCCACCGCCACAGACCAGAGCTAGGAGGGGTCTCAGGGTACAGAGGCTCAGTGAGGCAGAGTAAACGGCTTAATTCCCTAGGCTTGGTTACATCTTTTTACAAACAGAAATGCTCAAGAATAAGGTACTTAAAGTATAAATTCAGTCTCTAAGGTTTCTCTTAAACTGAAAGTATTTAAGCTCCCAACTTGTCTGCTGCTGTCTCCAGTCCTTTCTCCTCTGAAGACTGGTTCAGCCTTCTCAACTGTTTGGGCTAATGGTCCAGCCAATCACACAAAATTATGAAAAGAATATATATAGATGACATTGGTTTTAGCGTTATTAAATAGGAATGGCGCTCACATTGGCTTGGTCTCGTAGTGAGTAGCTAGTTCCATAAACATATTTTGGAGAATTCGTAAATTCATTGAAATAAATGACCAAACTATAAAACTAGCTAGCCGGCTATGGGTAATTGTAGCTACCTACCTGAAAGTAGTGCTACGTTAGCTTGCTGGTACATTAATAGCTCAGGTTGGTTGTTTTTAAGCTCAACTTCAAGATTTCCACCAAGGATGTTGCCTCTCCGATCATCACTCTCCCTGCTTGGGCAAGTGATATTTAAGGTACACTCGGATGTGGCGATGTAAAACATCATTCAAGGGCTGAGGGTTTAGGGCCGAGGGCTGTTTACTCTGTATTTGAACTACAGCTTTCTAAAACAGGAGGCACAGTGCTAACCCTAAGGTCTGGGGGCAACGGGAGCCTGACAAATTCTGTGACAACCCCTCATCCCACTTCCTCTGAACACTCAACAAGATGGGCCCAAGCAGCCCCTCCGGACCCTAGGTTTCCTACCCAAAATGAGAGCCTGATCCAAGGGCCCTCCTCTCTCCATATGCCAGGATGTGGGAGGGCTTAAAAAAGGTTCACTAAAAGCAGATCTGGGCATTCAGAACTGTGATATTGAAGAAGGAAAAGGATGGAAGAAAACTCCCCTTAACCCAAGTCAAAGATCAAATAACCCAGCATGTATGTTCGTGTAAGCTAAAAACAGTAAGCTATTCATTCTCCTGCTGACCACTTATAAGTAGGAATCTACAATGAATAAAACATGTTTAAAAGAGATGGAACCACAGGTTCAAAAGGGGTGTGTAAAAAATGTATGTCTCTTTACTCTTTACTTTTCCTGATCAGTTAAAACTCTGGGTCCTATTCGTAGACTATGACAAAATATTGTTATTACAGATAGCTTCCCTTTTCATCTGTGCTATGACTAGGGCTAGGGTTTTTCTTGTCATGTCATGTGAATTGGAAACACTCCTGGCCTAAGGTGGATCAAACTCTTTCACACTACCACAATCTTGTTATTATTAATTCTGAATCTGATATCAAAAGAGCCAGAGAAAACAACTTCAACTTCTTCAACATACTCTGACGTTTCGTGAACTACTGTAGCACGGCTGAGTGTTATGCAAAGAATGGTTACAATGTCTTCAAATATTAATTTCATCACCTCAGCTTTGTCAAAGACTGGTTCACCCTGGCTTCCTGACCCTGCTGAGACCCCGTTCACCCTCTGATCCTGCTAAAATGAGGCTTGACAAATAATTCACTCGGTGTACATTTATACATTATATTATCCAAGAATAGAATCAATGGTTCAATAATTGAAATGACCACTATTTCCAGATACCATACTGTAGCTTTATGTCAATTCCTGACCATAGAAAGCCTTTATTTTCTATGGTGGAGTAGGTCAGGGCATGACTGGGGGGTGTTCTTGTTTATTATTTCTATGTGTAGTCTAGTTTTTGTATTTCTATGCTGGCCTGGTATGGTTCCCAATCAGAGGCAGCTGTCTATTATTGTCCCTGATTGGGGATCATATTTAGGCAGCCTTTTCCCACCTGTTGTTTGTGGGATCTTGTTTTTGTATTGTTGCTTTTGAGCCCTACAAGGCTGTACGTTCGTTTGTTTGTTTCTCTTTATTGTTTTGCTGTGAGTTTCACTTAGTAATAAAAAGATGTGGAACCCCAGATCACACTGCGCTTTGGTCAACTTATTATAACGATCGTTACACTTTAAGCTAAATTAAATGTAACTATATGTAATAAAAGTCGTAATTTATTAGGAGAGGACCATAAACAATAACTAGTAATGCTGCATACCGGGTGTGTGTGTGTGTGTGTGTGTGTGTGTGGGGGGGGGGGGATTAGTAATAGTATTACTTTAAATGATAGGTATGTACAATCCTGTTACTCTGGTTGTGTAAGATGCTGTTGTCACCTAACTCTGTCTCTAAATCCACAATGGCTGTGCACATCTCATGTTCTTACCCCCACCCCCTGTAATCTGAAACTTGTATGTACGGAAAGAGGTATCTCTGTTCCAAACAAGTCTCTCCTTATCCTCTTTTCTAAGAATAAACAGTTCTTAGTACGAGAACACAGAAGACCATCGGTTGGTTCAACAAATTGAGACAGTTGTGGTGGATTAAGAAAATGGAACAAGGTTGGGCTATACAAGGCAAGCACTCTATTCACTTTTGTGTGTGTATTGTGACCAGCCCCCTAATCAATACGTTTCTCCTCATTATTGGTCATTTAAAATATCCACCACAATACTAGTGTTAGAATCAAGTGGTGTCAGTATTCACATCCTGCTTCACACAGGCAAAAGAGACATACCCTGAGAATCGGGGTCTACCGCTCAATGCGATGGTGTCCGTGGATCAATTTAAAGCAAAAATGTCGGCCGGAACCAGTACCAAAGCCACGCAGGTCGCAAAAACAAGGGACTTTACATCTAAGAGGATCATTAAGCTGTTGCCATGTAGCTTCTGTAGGCCTACCCATCAACTCAAGAAGAAACGTATCCATTCACTGATATTGTTAATAATATACTAAATTCACCTGAGCTGCATAGACTGGTCTTCCCTGGCTGTCTGACACTGTTGGGACACCTTTCACCATCTGATCCTGCTAACCCATGATGAGCACAGTGTTGTGTACTAACTGTGCACCCCAACAGTGAAGCCAGTAGAGCTGTTTATTGCTGTGTCATTGTGAAAAGTTGGCAGTTAGCTAACTGACAGATCAATAACGTTGCACATCTAATAAAATGTCACATTGCACTGAAAGAAATTAAGAATATCAGTCTTCAATCGTTTTGCCGCTGGTTTCATTGTTTGATTCAGGTCTAGTGTGATGGAGGCAAAAAGAATAGCTAACGTTAGAGAGATAGCTAACTAGCTAATGTTAGCTAACATTTGGCTAGCTCTCACTCTAGGGGCGGCAGGGTAGCCTAGTGGTTAGAGATCCCTGTTCAAATCCCTGAGCTGACAAGGTACAAATCTGCCGTTCTGCCCCTGAACAGGTAGTTAACCCACTGTTCCTAGGCCGTCATTGAAAATAAGAATTTGTTCTTAACTGACTTGCCTAGTTAAATGAAGGTTAAAAATAAATCTCTCAAAAGTTATAACTAGTGAAAGCTAGCCAAGTTCATTTACTTCTGTTGAAAAGGGACAAAACAAAGTTGACAAAACATTTCCATACACACAACAGCTTTTAGATAGCGATATGAAGTGGCTATTATAGCACTATCTGACAGATAGCTAGAGACTAGCGATGAACATATTGACATATTGATTATCGCGGACTAGGCCCAAATTCCCGACACTCAAGAAGAAGGAGGAGAAGGAGGAAAGGCGTGCGGGATACCTGACAAGACTTCGTTGGAGATTGGATAAATTTCCTCTACCCTCTGTTCTATTGGTGAAAGTGCAATCACTGGAAAATAAACTGGATGAGCTCCGTTCGAGACTATCCTATCAATGTGATCTGAAGAACTGTAATATCCTACATTCCTCAGAGACGTGGCTGAACAAGGACATGGTCAATATAAATCTAGCTGTTTTTCTACACATCGGCAGGACTGAGCGGTTGCGGAGTGGGTGTGTCACTTTGTTAATAAAAACTGGTGCACGATCTCTAATATTAAGGAAGTCTTGAGGTTGTGCTCGCCTGAGTTAGAATACCTCATGATAAGCTGTAGACTACACTATTTACCAAGAGTTTGAATCTATATTTTCTTCGTAGCTGTCTATTTACCACCAAAAAACAATGTTGGCACTAAGAACACACTCAACGATAAGGGCATAAATAAACAAGAAATTGATCACCCAGAGGTCACGCTCGTAGTGGCCGGTGACTTTAACGCAGGAAATCTGAAATCAATTTTACAAAATCTTTACCAGCATGTCACCTCTACAACTAGAGGCAAAAAAAACTAGATCACCTTTATTCCACACACAGACACATATAAGACTCTCCCTCGCCCTTCTTTTGGCAAATCTGACCATAACTTTATCCTCCTAATTCCTGTTTACAATCAAACACTCAAACAGGAAGTACCAGTTACGGCCACAATATAGAAGTGGTCAGAGGAAGCAGATGCCAAGCTACAGCACTGTTCTGATAGCACAGACTGGAATATGTTCCAGGATTCATCGGATGGCATTGAGGAGTTAATAAGCATTAATAAGCGTCTCGAAGACGGGGGATAATAATCTTGACCAACAACTGTCTGTCATATACAGTGCCGTCAGAAACTATTCAGACCTCTTGACTTTTTCCACATTTTGTTACGTTACAGCTATATTCTAAAATGGATTAAAAAAATAAAACTCAGCAATCTACACACAATACCCCATAATGACAAAGTAAAAACAGGTTTTTAGAAATGTTTGCAAAATTATTACAATTAAAAAACAGAAATTCCTTATTTATATAAGTATTTAGACCCTTTGCTATGAGACTCGAATTTGAGCTCAGGTGCATCTTGTTTCCATTGATCATCCTTGAGATGTTTTTACAACTTGATTGGATTCCGCCTGTGGTAAATTCAATTGATTGTCCATGATTTGGAAAGGCACACACCTGAATAGACAGTGCAAAAGCATTCACTCCCTTGGCGTACTTCCGATTTTGTTGCATTACAACCTGTAATTTAAATGGATTTGTGGTATCTGTGGTATGACCTAAAGATTGCTGTACACCAGCGGAACCCATCCAACTTGAAGGAGCTGGAACAGTTTAGCCTTGAAGAATGGGCAAAAATCCATGTGGCTAGATGTGCCAAGCTTATAGAGAAGAGACTTGCAGCTGTAATTGCTGCAAAAGGTGGCTCTCCAAAGTATTGACTTGGGGGGGGGGGGGGGGGGGGGGGTGAATAGTTATGCACGCTCAAGTGTTCTGTTCCTTTTGTCTTATTTCTTGTTTGTTTCACAATAACAAATATTTTGCATCTTCAAAGTGTTGTGTAAATCAAATGATACAAACCCCCCAAAATTAATTTGAATTCCAGGTTGTAAAGGCAACAAAATAGGAAAAATGCCAAGGGGGATGAATACTTTGGCAAGTCAATGTTTAAGCTCCCACAGTTGACATTGCATGTCAGAGCAAAAACCAAGCAATGAGGTCAAAGGAATTGTCTGTAGAGCTCCAAGACAGGATCGTGTCAAGGCACAGATCTGGGGAGGGGTCCCAAAACCTTTCTGCAGCATTGAAGGTCCACAAGAACACACTGGCCTCCATCATTCTTAAATGGATGAAGTTTGGAACCAACAAGACTCTTCCTAGAGCTGGCCGCTCAGGCAAAACAGCAATCGGGGGAGAAGGATCTTGGTCAGGGAGGTGACCAAGAAACCGATGGTCACTCTGACAGAGCTCTAGAGTTCCTCTGTGGAGATGGTAGAAACTTCCAGAAGGACAACCATCTCTACAGCACCATACTTTAGTTTATTTGGTAAATATTTACTTAAATATTTCTTGAACTGCATTGTTGGCTTGTAAGTAAGCATTTCAAGGTAAGGTCTACACTTGTTGTATTCGGCGCATGTGACAAAGTTTGATTTGATTTTGACATGCTGGTAGAAATGAGGTAAAACGGATTTAAGTGTGCCTGTATTAAAGTCTCCGGCCATTAGGAGCGCACGTCTGGATGAGCATTTTCTTGTTTGCTTATGGTCTTATATAGCTTGTTGAGTGCGGTCTTAGTGCAAGCATCGGTTTGTGCTGGTAAATAGATGGCTACGAATAACATAGATGAAAACTCTCTTGGTAGATAGTGTGGTCTACAGCTTATCATGAGGTATTCTACCTCAGACGGGCAATACCTAGAGACTTCTTTAATATTAGACTTCTTTAATATCGCACACCAGCAGTTATTAACAAATAGACACACACACCAACACACCTCGTCTTACCAGACGTAGCTGCTCTATCCTGCCGATGCACAGAAAACCCAGCCAGCTCTATATTATCCATGTCGTTGTTCAGCCACGACTCAGTGAAACATAAGATATTACAGTTTCTAATGTCCCGTTTGTAGGATAGTCTCAACCGTAGAGCATGGAGTTTGTTTTCCAGTGATTGCACGTTGACCACTAAAACCGATGGTAATGTTGATTTACTCACTCGCCTAAGAATCCTAACAAGACACCCCAACCTTCTCCGTTGGTATTTCCGTCTTTTCTTCACGCTAATGACGGAGATTTGGGCCTGTTCTCCAGAAACCAGTATATCCTACGCGTCGGACTCATTAAAGAAAACCTCTTCACCCAGTTCGAGTTGAGTAATCGCTGTTCTGATGTCCAGAAGCTCTTTTCAGTCATAAGAGACGGCAGCAGCAACTTTAAGTACAAAATAAGTTTCAAACAATGCAAAAAAAATAGGAACCTGTAAAACGGCAGCTATCCCCTCCAGCGCCATTATGAGTTAAGTACTTCTCTGATGAGGAGACTATACTTCTCAAGTACTGGGGGAAAAGCTTTCTCGCAACACATTTTTTTGGTGGCTGTTTAACATTCTAATGTTCAAAATTCTTATACACATTTCATCCGCCATGTGTTTTAATCTGTGGGGTGTCTGTGAATGGATTGGTGTTTTTAATTCATAGGATATCTTTTCATCTTTTGTTTAGTTTTTTTGTAATTCACAGTATCGCTTCCCTTTCTGTGTTTCTATCCAGTTTCCAGCACGTGACCCTCCCCCAAACACACCATGGATTACAATTTCCCCCTGCAGAACGACTCCCATTCATAAATCGACGTCTCTCACCTGCTGTATACATCAGCACTAGGATTTCTGCCAACAGAGCTCTGCACTCTGACAAAAAAACGAAACAAAAAAAATTCCGCCACGGCTGGTGTTTTCGGATACATTGTTCTTGGTGTACCTCAGGGGTATGTTTCAGAACTGTTATTTTTCTTCAAAGTGCTCAATTGAAAACCATTAATGTGTGGATGTTATCCTTTCATTCAAATGTGCTCGGACAGCTGAAAATGACTGTATATGGCTGGCAGCTAAGAACCAGAACGAACACCTGTGTTGTAAGGGCCTCTTGAACCATTCCAGTAGATATACAAATGACTATATGTCTGCAGAAGGTTTCTCTGTCTGGATTGTAACAAATCAATGACTCTAACGACTATTGCCTCTTAGGCCATCACCCATCAAAATAGTTAAATGGTGTTTTGATTGCGATGCACTTCTCCTTTCCTCCTTTTGGCTCAACGGTACCTGTTACTCTCAGAGTAAATTGCATGTCACTTTGCTGATGATAACAAGACTGTGGTTCTCTTACTCTCCAGCTGATTGGGTGTATATTTGTTATTTGTTTAAGTGAAAGGCCACATATTCTGCATGTGAAACAGGGGTGTAGCAAAGCAACGCCCACTTACTTCCTACCATCCTGTATGGTCCAGTCCAGAGCAACACGTTCACGTGATTGGGTGATGAGAGACACACACACACACACATACACACACACACACACAGCCAGGGAGTCATCATGGGAACGGTGGGATTAAGACGTGGGCCGATCAAAACAAACACAGGCTGGGCATGGAGCGTCGCCAAGGGGACTGAAACAGACCACATGTACCTAACACTTACAGTGCCTATAGAAAGTCGACACCTCTTGAACCCTTTTCACATTTGAATGATCTAATACTAGAAGTTGAGTAATTGTTGAAACAATAAAGCAGAATCACATGAAGACCTTAGATTTGTCTGGCAGAGTGCCTGTGCGCTCCAAAAATAACAAGCTGGGTTTTCTACATGAGATGGAAAAAGGAATCTATTCAAATAAAAAATAATTCTACACTAGCGAGCAAAGGCTGAAGCCGCTGGTTGCAGGCTGCTTAGAGCCATACAGAGTGTTTTTAGTCAACGACAGTGTGTGAGAAAAAAGATGGGGTAGTTTAGTGGTTGGGCTAGACTGTATTCACTCCCATGTACACACTAACACTTATCAATTGTTAAGACGTTGAATATCCTCCAGGTTGTTGTCAATGTTACACTACCTCTACGTAAATTATGTCCCTAAGCAAAGGATACTAAATCCATTAAACTCTACTGCAAACCACAGGCTCCCTCTACTGTCAGAATCATAGAATATGTAAAACCCACAGAATGAGCAGGATTTCTTCACATAACAAGAGTCAGTGCCAAACCAAAAACATCCTCTGGTTGTTGGATCAGTAAAAGTGAGAGACAAGTGAAATACATAATATACAGGACAGTAAAACACACCAACAAGCACATGTACACAGTGTTGTCTCAATTCCTCTCCCAAGACATGTTTATCTGAGTTTGTCATTTTGATTGCTTGGTAGGTTTACAAGTTAATAATTGCGGGGGTTCGAAGCTGACATATGGAATTGTTTTAAGATGGACATACCATGAATGATTTAGCTATTTGATTTAGAATTTTAGGATCCCTTTAGGTATAAAAGAAAAATACAATACAAATGTGTGATACAATATTGAGTTTGGCCTTTTGAATAACACACCCATAAATGGCAAAAAAAGACAGTAAAACAAAAATCATAAGGAATAAGGTTTTGAAGTGTCTGCCCTATATCTAGAAGATACAAGAAAGCTCAGGAAATAGATATATATATATATATTTGTTACACATATTTAACCCCTTTTTTAGATAGCACAAAACTGCCTCCATACTTCCATTTATTTTTTAACCGGTACAGGTTACCTTCAGAAGAGTCCCGTGACACTTGTGGGGGTCACATTAATTTGTAGCCCAAACTGTTCGGACGCTACAAACACAAGTTGGCATATCAACGGTACCAACTTCAGATGAGTCCTGTGGGGCATGTGGGGGTCGTAGAGCAAAACGAAGACCACCATCCTGTTCATGAGACTCTAGTCTTTTTTTTTGTAACACAGGCTTCTCTCTTTTCACTTTGTCATACAGGCCAGTAATATGGAGTGAATGTAAAGGTACCGGCAATGACAGGGGAGTTTGTTAGGATCTAAAGAAATATGAAAGGAGCAAAGACCATGTAAAAAGTTAGAGGAAAACTCACCTCAGTCGTCAGAAACCTAACCCTGGGATAGGGTTTTATACATTTGTTTATGCCAAAGACACACCAGAATGGCTTTTCAAGAGGTGTTGAATGTTCCTGAGGGGTCTAGTCTCAGTCCTGACTTAAATCTGTTTGTTTTTTGAAAGACAATGTATGAATATTGCTGTCCATCAATGATTGCCAACCAAATGTTGACAAAACAATGGATATATATATTGTGCAAAGTTGGTAGAATCTTATTCCAAATGATTCACAGCTGTAATGGCTGCGAAGGTGCTTCCACCAAGTATTAACTCAGGGGGTGGAGGGTGGAGACTTATCCACCATTTCGCTACACCCGAATAACATCTGCTAAATATGTGTATGTGACCAATTTCAATTATGATATTTCAGAATATTTCATTCTTAATTTGTAAAATGTTCTATAACTTTCTTTTACTTTGAAAATGGAGAGTAGGTTGTGTAGATCTGTAGGTAATCAATATCATTGAATCCCTTTTTAGATTTTAAAGCAGCAAAATGTGAAAAAATAAAAGCTTATGGGGGTGTCGACGTTCTATAGGCCCTGTAAGTGTGAAGTACATGTGGTCTGTTTCAGTTCCCCTGGCGACGCTCCAGACAGATTTACCAGCAAGTGTACTCGAAGCATGTGGGGAGCAACTGGCAAGTGTCTTCACTGACATTTTCAACCGCTGCCTGACCGAGTCTGTGATACCACCATAGTCCCTGTGCCCAAGGAAGTGTAGCCTAGTGGTTAGAGCGTTGGACTAGTAACCAGAATATTGCAAGTTCAAAACCCCTGAGCTGACAAGGTACAAATCTGTCGTTCTGCCCCTGAACAGGCAGTTAACCCACTGTTCCTAGGCCGTCATTGAAAATAAGAATTTGTTCTTAACTGACTTGCCTGGTTAAATAAAGGTTAAATAAAATAAAAAAGAGAAGGTAACCTACCTTTCCCACCTGGACAAAAGGAACACCTATGTGAGAATGTTGTTCATTGTCTACAGCTCAGCGTTCAACACCATATTGCCCACAAAGCTCATCACTAGACTAAGTACCCTGGGACTAAACACCTCCCTCTGCAACTGGATCCTGGACTTCCTGACGGGCCACCCCTAGGTGGTAAAGGTAGGCAACAACACATCTACCACGCTGATCCTCAACACTAGGGCCTCTCAAGGGTGCGTGCTTAGTTACCTCCTGTACTCCCTGTTCACCCACGACTGTGTGGCCAAACACGATTCCAACACCATCATTAAGTTTGCTGACGACACAACAGTGGTAGGCCTGATTACAGACAACAATGAGACAGCCTATAGGGAGGAGGTTGGAGACCTGGCAGTGTGGGGCAGCAAGACAAAGGAGCTGATTGTGGACTACAGGAAAAGGCGGGCCGAACAGGCCCACATTAACATCGACGTGGCTGTAGTGGAACGGGTCGAGAGTTTAAAGTTTCTTGATGTCCACACCAACAGATCCTCAAAAAGTTCTACAGCTGCACCATCGAGAGCATCCTGACCGGTTGCATCACCGCCTGGTATGGCAACTGCTCGGTATCTGACCATAACGTTCTACAGAAGGTAGTGCGTACGGCCCAGTATATCACTGGGGCCAAGCTTCCAGCTATCCAGGACCTATATACTAGACGGTGTCAGACGAAAGCCCCAAAAATTGTCAAAGACTCAAGTCATAGTCTGTTCTCTCTGCTACAGCACGGCAAGCGGTACCGGAGCGCCAAGTCTAGGACCAAAAGGCTCCTTAACAGCTTCTACCTCCAAGCCATAAGACTGCTGAACAATTAATCAAATGGCCACCCGGACTATTTACATTGACCCCCCCCCAATTTGTTTTAACACTGCTGCTACTCGCTGTTTATTATCTATGCATAGTCCCCTACCTACAAATGACCTTGATAAACCTGTACCCCCGCACATTGAGTCGGTACCGGTACCACCTGTATAGCCTCGTTATTGCTATGTTATTGTGTTTCTTTTGATTCTTTTTTTACTTTAGTTTATTTGGTAAATATTTTCTTAACTATTTAACTCTTTCTTGAACTGCATTGTTGGTTAAGGGCTTCTATTTCACTGTAAGGTCTACTACATCTGTTGTATTCGGCGCATGTGAGCTTTGCTTTGCTACACCAGTTTCACATGCAGAACATATGTCCACCTCAGGCAACAGAGGAGAGGTTACACAGTAGACCCAAATCAAGGAGCCTAATATGACAAGAAACTGAACTGCTTACATCTGTCATCCAATCACAGTGGAAGGAAAAACATTTGTTTGTCACCGAAACGGTACGGATGATGCAAACAGACACATTGACGGTACCGGCTTCAGATGACTCCCGTGGGGCAAAACGGAGACAACCATCGCGTTTGTGATAGTCTCATCCTCCCATAAGGTGGTCATATTAGTTTGTATGTCAAACAATGCGGACGCGGCTAGAGACATTTTCGCGAGAAGACGGATTTTCAGTATGTTTCATGGTCTGACAAACACTGCTGTAGCCCGGCTCCCTTCCACCGCAGATGCGGAGGGCAGTCATAGGCAGCGATATCTCTAGCTTAAACTGATGGATTGTGATGGTGTTTCTTTGTATTATGTTACTTAAATTGACGCACCGGTGCAACAATAAACTCTTAAGAGGTTTGTACAGGTGACGTTCAAATGACAGTCATGACAGATCCTGGAAACCATATTCCTTTCCTTTCATTATTCTAGTCTCTCATTATTCATAGGTAGACGTTTGACGTGGCAAGGAGGTGGCTTTCATTTCACTAGAACAGAAACAGAAACTTAGACACGGGACATATAAAGACCTGTGTTCTAGGAAGCCATCACATTAAGGTTATTCCCTACTCTGGTTATTAAACGGCTCTGAACTTGTCAATCAAGTCAAGCACAAGCAGTCAAAAATGTATGCTAATTATAGTCCAGGCGAAGAAGTTAAATGTAGGATGATGGACAGGATGATGAACTCGAACGATTCAGGATTGGAACGAGGATATGGAAACGACTACCAGATCACAAAGCGTACATACTTCCAACACCCAGATTCCTATACTGACTCAGTGAGCACAGAGATAACCCCACATGTGAGAAACAGGTGAGTCCACAAGGACAATTATTGGGTTGTCATTCTGTTGTTGACCAAGATTATACTTTTGAATGTATAACTGAAGGAGAATACTGATCTGACTTTTATATTATTATTAAAAAAGACTAAAACATATTTCCATTATCATGCTCCAACAGGAAGTGGAATGGGGGTTCCAAGACGTTCCAGAAAAGACCTTATTCTCGTAAGACAACATTTAAAATCTATTACCAAATCAATGAGAAAACGTGTGCACTAACCCCATGTACACTGTTTATTTGTTTTGTAAATGATGCAACAGCAAATCCACTACAATCTAAAACATGTATCTGAAAACCGACCATGATATAGATGATGCAGTGCCTTCAGAAAGTGTTCACACCCATTGACTTTCTCAAACTTTATTTGTGTTATAGCCTGGATTTAACAGGTAATAATAATTCCCTGTCAGTTAGGATCATCACTTTATTTTAAGAACGTGAAATGTCAGAATAATAGTAGAGAGAATTATTTATTTAAACTTTTATTTATTTTATCACATTCCCAGTGGGTCAGAAGTTTACACACACTCAATTAGTATTTGGTAGCATTGCCTTTAAATTGTTTAACTTGGGTCAAAGTTTTTAGGCCTCCTTGCTCGCACACGCTTTTTCAAATCTGTTTTCTATAGACTTGAGGTCAGGGCTTTGTGATGGCCAATCTCGAATACCTTGACTTTGTTGTCCTTAAGCCATTTTGCCACAACTTTGGAAGTATGCTTGGGGTCATTGTCCATTTGTGAGACCCATTTGCGACCAAGCTTTTACTTCCTGACTGATGCCTTGAGATGTTGCTTCAATATATCCACATAATGTTCCTGCCTCATGATGCCATCTATTTTGTGAAGTGCATCAGTCATTTTATCATCAGTTTCTCTGAGCCAATCATCAGTCGTTTGTGTAAGTGCTCTGCTTGTTGATTGTCCTTCCCCATAACCGTGCTAAAAGTCTGTTTGTTTACTGTGAAATAGCATTGTATCTGGTCAAACCAGATCCAGCAGAGTTTGCAAGCAGAGTAAAACAAAATTAACAAAACGGATGTATCTTTCAGGACCTATTCAGGCCGTCGGTAGATCCACCCAATACAAACATTAAATTATTGTGTACAAACTCCTGCTTGCTATATTGAACTATTTGCTGAAAACAATTAACCGATTCTCGGAAGACATTCGCTCTGCTAATCGTCAGCAGGAGGAGAACAATTAACTTTTTATCCTGAATACAAAGTATTTTGTTTGGGGTAAATGCAATACAACACATTACTGAGTTCCAATCCTCATATTTTCAAGCTTAGTGGTGGCTACAGACTGGTGAGTTTTTCCGAATAAAAAAAGAAACGTAATGGAGCTAAGCACAGGCAAAATCCTATTGGAAAACCTGGTTCAGTCTGCTTTCCACAAGACACTGCAAGATTAATTCACCTTTCAGCAGGATAATAACCTAACATGAATGGCCAAATAAACACGAGTTCCTTACCAAGAAGACAGCAAATGTTCCTGAAGGGCCGAGTAACAGTTTTGACTGAAATTTGTTTCAGAATCTATGGCAAGACCTGAAAATGGGCCTCCCGAGCGGCGCAGTGGTCTAAGGCACTGCATCGCAGTGTTGCAGTGTTACTACGGGGTTTGATCCCAGGCTGTGTCATTACTGTCCGTGACTGCATAAGCGGCGCACAATTGGCCCAATGTCTTCCGGGTTAGGGAAGGGTTTGGCCAGGAGGGGGCTTTACTTGGCTCATCGCGCTCTAGCAACTCCTTGTGGCAGGCCGGGTGCCTGCAGGCTGACTTCGGTCAAGTTGATGATCAACAACCAACTTGACAGAGCTTGAAGAATTTTGAAAAGAATAATGGGGAAATGTTGCACAATTCGGCTGTGGAAAGCTCTTACAGACTTACCCAGAAGGATTCACAGATACAATCGCTGACAAAGGTGACTCTACCATGTATTGACTCAGAGGTTGAATATTTATCTAATCAAGATATTAAGTTAGTGTTTTATTTTTCATGATTTATTTGACAAATGTTAGACTTTCTCTTCCACTTTGAGGTTACAGAGTTATTTAACTAGGCAAGTCAGTTAGAACAAATTCTTAATTACAATGACAACCTAGGAACAGTGGGTTAACTGCCTGGTTCAGGGGCAGAACCAGATTTTTACGTTGTCAGCTCAGGGATTCAATCTAGCAACCTTTCGGTTACTGGCCCAACGCTCTAACCACTAAGGTACCTGACGCCCCAGGTAGCTTAGAATTGTTTTAGCTTAAATCTTATAATTATTTTAAATTTTTATAATTAAATCCATTTTAATCCCAATTTGCAACATCAAGGGGTGTAAATACTTTCTGAAGGCAATGTATTTCAAGAACTGCACCATAAGCAGGTTTGATATGGTAAAGTGTACCTAAAAATGCAGGAAGTAATGGTACAATCGTGGGGTTGGGAATTATGCTAACCTGAGATTTCAATGTACCTGAAAAACACCTTTAATGCAGGGAGGAATGGTTCCAGGAGTGCTTCATTAGAATACACCATACAAAGAGGTAAAGAAAGGAATACATCTGCTCTGCATGACACAAGTTGCAGAACTACACAAGGTGAGAGAGTAAAGATTTGTCGCAAAATATACAGTACAGTTCAAACGTTTGGACACACCTACTCATTCAAGGGTTTTTCTTTTTTTTCTTCTATTTTCTACATTGTAGAATAATAGTGAAGACATCAAAACTATGAAATAACACATATGGAATCATGTAGTAACCAAAAAAGTGTTAAACAAATCAAAATTGATTTAATATTTGAGATTCTTCAGAGTAGCCACCATTTGCCTTGATGACAGCTTTGCACACTCTTGGCATTCTCTCAACCAGCTTCATGAGTTAGTCACCTGGAATGCATTTCAATTAACAGTTGTGCCTTGTTAAAAGTTAATTTGTGGAACTAATTTCCTTCTTAATGCATTTGAGACAATCAATTGTGTTGGGACAAGGAAGGGGTGGTATACAGAATATAGCCCTATTTGGTAAAAGACCAAGTCCATATTATGGCAAGAACAGCTCAAATAAGCAAAGAGAAACCACAGTCCATCATTATTTTAAGACATGAAGGTAAGTCAATGCAGAAAATCTCAAGAACATCAAGTGCAGTCGCAAACACCATCAAGCGCTATGATGAAACTGGCTCTCATGAGGACCACCACAGGAAAGGAAGACCCAGAGTTACCTCTGCTGCAGAAGATAAGTTCATTAGAGTTAACTGCACCTCAGATTGCAGCCCAAATAAATGTTTCAGAGTTCAAGTAACAGACACATCTCAACATCAACTGTTCAGAGGAGACAGCATGAATCAGGCCTTCATGGTCGAATTGCTGCAAAGAAACCACTACTAAAGGATGCCAATAAGAAGAAGAGACTTGCTTGTACCAAGAAACACAGGCAATGGACATTAGACCAGTGAAAATCTGTCCTTTAGTCTGATGAGTCCAAAATTGAGATTTTTGGTTCCAACCAAAGGAGGAGGAGGTGTGATGGTGTGGGGATGCTTTGCTGGTGATACTGTCAAGGATGTATTTAGAATTCAAGGCACACTTAACCAGCATGGCTACCACAGCATTTTGCAGCGATACGCCATCCCATCTGGTTTGCCCTTAGTGGGACTATCATTTGTTTTTCAACACGACAATGGCCCAACACACCTCCAGGTTGTGTAAGGGCTATTTGACCAAGATGGAGAGTGATGGAGTGCTGCATCAGATGACCTGGCCTCTACAATCACCCGAACTCAACCCAAGTGAGATGGTTTGGGATGAGTTGGACCACAGAGGGAAGGAAAAACATCCAACAAGTGCTCAGCATATGTGGGAACTCCTTCAAGACTGTTGGAAAAACATTCCGGGTGAAGCTGGTTGAGAGAATGCCAAGAGTGCAAAGCTGTCATCAAGGCAAAGGGTGGTTACTTTGAAGAATCTCAAATATAAAATATATTTTGATTTGTTTAAGACTTTTTTGGTTGCTACATGATTCCATATTTGTTATTTCATAGTTTTGATGTCTTAACTATTATTTTTCAATGTAGAAAATAAGGGGGGAAAAAAACTTGAATGAGTAGGTGTGTCCAAACTTTTGACTGGTACTGTACATTGTTGAAACACTTTATAATGTAGCTTCCACAATATCATACAAAATAATTATATTCATTTGACATAGGTGACAATTCAACAGCACACAAAATCCCAAGCTGTTTGTTAAAGATGATTGTGATTGACCTACAACCATTGTCCATTGTTGAAGACAAAGGTATCTGCGCTGTTATGAGGGCCATTGAGCCCACACCGGAAATTTCACGGGTGACATCCAAAGACCTACGCTTACAACTTCTTCAAATGTATGAAGAGACTAAAGAGATGGTGAAAAAAGAATTGGCTTCATCAGATGACATTTCGTTGACATCAGAATTGTGGGTTTCAAGAGCTGAAGTATCTTTTGTGACGGTGACCTGTCACTATCTAGGCAAAGACTGGCATCTGAAGTCCCATGTGTTGGAAACAGCCAATTTACCTGATGAACATACTCCAAAACACATAGTGGACCAGTTGCTGAAGACCGCAAAAGCATGGGGCATTAAAGACAAAATCCATACCGTTGTCATGGAAGGAGGAACAACCATGAAGGACGAAGTCTCAAAAGCTGGATGGACACACATCTCTTGTCTTGCTTATACTTTGGACTTGGTGTTCAAGGACGTCCTAGAAAAATATCCTGGACTTAAAACTCTGCTGAAAAAGTCCCAGAATGTTGTGAGGTTCTTCCACTGTGACATCAAGGCAGAACAAAAACTCAAGGAGTACCAACTGAAGCTAAAGTTGCCTGAAAGTGTACTGATCCAGTCTGTTGGTAACGGTTGGCTCTCTTCACTCAGCATGCTGGAGCGATTTGTAGAACAGCACCAGGCCATTGCAGCTGTGCTCCTTCAGAGGCTTGAGTACAACCTATGGCTTGTAGACGAAGACATAAAGACAATCAACGATGTCATAGCCGCACTTCAGCCTTTCAAAAAGGCAACAAAAGAAATGCCAAGAGCGGGATATGAATCCATATCATTTATCATTCCACTTATGAACAGATGTCAGAGAGACATCGAAAAGTTGGCACAAAACGGTAACGAGGTAGCATTCGGTCTAGCCAAAATGTGTGAATGGCATTTTTGCAATGTCAAGCTCAACCGCTGGCTTACAGTTAGCACAGTCCTGGACCCAAGATTCAAGAAGCTCCTACTCTCTGATGATTACAAAGTCCAGTTATCCAGAAGACAAATCCTCAAAGCAATGGATGACATCAGCACAAGTGCAGTGTCTGCTCCAGTTGGTTCTGGCAAACAATCACACTTTGATTTTGACTTTATGAGGTATGTCAAAGAGAGACCCATCACAATGTTTCAGAGCCCCCTGAAATGGTGGAGGGTCAACAAAGACTTAGTGTATCTAAAAAGGATTGCACATAAATACCTTGGCGTTGTTTGCACAGCAAAACCACTGGAGAGAGTTTTCGCCAAAGAAGAGAGCGATGTCTTCTGTAACAGGCGAAGCTGCTTAGAGACGGAAAATGTCAATATGGTACTATTTCTAAACAGCAACTGTTCTACAACAATGTAGCAACCCACTGGGAATAAAACGAGTTGAATCAACGTTGTCGCCATGTCATTTCAACCCCAAAAAATCTAAGTGATGACGTTGAATCAAAGCGGAAAACTGATTTGATTTGCCAAAAGTAATAGACGTGGCATTTTATATATTTTTTTCACCCAATTTTTAACCTTAATCCAATGGCATGGTGAATGTGTTTGTTGATTTCACTTTAGTTGACAACTCAACCAAATGTAAATCAAAACAAGAAGTTGAATTGACGTCTGTGTCCACTTGGAACACACCAATGACAAAAGTACTCTTTCAATTACAAAGCAACCTGATTATATATATATAAAATATTGTAACAATATGTGATGATCATGTGTTTATATAAACTACAAAGTAAACATAACTGTCAATTACCTAACACAGAATTATATTTAAAACATTACAACATAAACATTAGAACCTGATCAACCTTTAATCGAGAGAAAAAAACGATAACACTGAAAACACAGATTACGCCTGGCACCTTGTGGAAAAGATAACAATTTATGCCACACTTTATGCCACCTGGTGGAAAAGATAACACTTTATGCCACACTTTATGCCACCTGGTGGAAAAGATAACACTTTATGCCACACTTTATGCCACCTGGTGGAAAAGATAACACTTTATGCCCCCTGGTGGAAAAGATAACACTTTATGCCACCTGGTGGAAAAGATAACACTTTATGCCACACTTTATGCCACCTGGTGGAAAAGATAACACTTTATGCCACACTTTATGCCACCTGGTGGAAAAGATAACACTTTATGCCCCCTGGTGGAAAAGATAACACTTTATGCCACCTGGTGGAAAAGATAACACTTTATGCCACCTGGTGGAAAAGATAACACTTTATGCCACCTGGTGGAAAAGATAACACTTTATGCCACCTGGTGGAAAAGATAACACTTTATGCCACCTGGTGGAAAAGATAACACTTTATGCCACCTGGTGGAAAAGATAACACTTTATGCCACCTTGTGGAAAAGATAACACTTTATGCCACACTTTATGCCACACTTTATGCCACCTGGTGGAAAAGATAACACTTTATGCCACACTTTATGCCACCTGGTGGAAAAGATAACACTTTATGCCACCTGGTGGAAAAGATAACACTTTATGCCACCTGGTGGAAAAGATAACACTTTATGCCACCTGGTGGAAAAGATAACACTTTATGCCACCTGGTGGAAAAGATAACACTTTATGCCACCTGGTGGAAAAGATAACACTTTATGCCACCTGGTGGAAAAGATAACACTTTATGCCACCTGGTGGAAAAGATAACACTTTATGCCCCCTGGTGGAAAAGATAACACTTTATGCCACACTTTATGCCACCTGGTGGAAAAGAGAACACTTTATGCCACCTGGTGGAAAAGATAACACTTTATGCCCCCTGGTGGAAAAGATAACACTTTATGCCACACTTTATGCCACCTGGTGGAAAAGATAACACTTTATGCCCCCTGGTGGAAAAGATAACACTTTATGCCACCTGGTGGAAAAGATAACACTTTATGCCACACTTTATGCCCCCTGGTGGAAAAGATAACACTTTATGCCACACTTTATGCCCCCTGGTGGAAAAGATAACACTTTATGCCACACTTTATGCCCCCTGGTGGAAAAGATAACACTTTATGCCACCTGGTGGAAAAGATAACACTTTATGCCACCTGGTGGAAAAGATAACACTTTATGCCACCTGGTGGAAAAGATAACACTTTATGCCACCTGGTGGAAAAGATAACACTTTATGCCACCTGGTGGAAAAGATAACAATTTATGCCCCCTGGTGGAAAAGATAACACTTTATGCCACCTGGTGGAAAAGATAACACTTTATGCCCCCTGGTGGAAAAGATAACACTTTATGCCACCTGGTGGAAAAGATAACACTTTATGCCACCTGGTGGAAAAGATAACACTTTATGCCCCCTGGTGGAAAAGATAACACTTTATGCCACCTGGTGGAAAAGATAACACTTTATGCCCCCTGGTGGAAAAGATAACACTTTATGCCACCTGGTGGAAAAGATAACACTTTATGCCCCCTGGTGGAAAAGATAACACTTTATGCCACCTGGTGGAAAAGATAACACTTTATGTCCCCTGGTGGAAAAGATAACACTTTATGCCACCTGGTGGAAAAGATAACACTTTATGCCCCTGGTGGAAAATATAACACTTTATGCAACCTGGTGGAAAAGATAACACTTTATGCCCCCTGGTGGAAAAGATAACACTTTATGCCCCCTGGTGGAAAAGATAACACTTTATGCCACCTGGTGGAAAAGATAACACTTTATGCCCCCTGGTGGAAAAGATAACACTTTATGCCACCTGGTGGAAAATATAACACTTTATGCCACCTGGTGGAAAAGATAACACTTTATGCCCCCTGGTGGAAAATATAACACTTTTTCATGTGCAACAGGCAAGATACATTCTCTTTCAGTATGATACTGGATGAGAACAAAATGACAAACAAGATAACTTCACCAGATTTTTGGGGGGATAAGATGAGAGTCACAAGAGGTAGATGTTTAACGCAGCTCTTTTCAGTTTTACCTTGAGCTTCCTGCATTGAAAATCTGATTGTTACCTTTTGGTTGAGTAAATCTTGACTCAAAATAATTATGTCATATAGTCATATTGTATAGTCATATTGTTTGTACCAAGAATAAATATGAATTGATGTTTGTTTACATTGATCAAATATTCTGTCTGCTAAGCTATATAAAAACATGTACATTTTTACATTTTCATCAATAAATGTACATGTTACATTTATCTCAATGCATTCCTCTGTCTTTATTCCAGTATAGGACAGTTGAAAGGACTGTTTTAACTTATTTAACTAAATGCCAACTGTAGGCTGAATATCCACAATATGCAAGTCTTGTCAACCAGTAGAAGAAATACATTTTGTACATGACAAGAATCAAGACCAACACATATCTAATGGTGTCTAGATGAGCAAGTCTTACCTTGTAATAGGTTACCATAGGGGGTCTGAGTTGTGGTGGCTGAAGTAGGTTGGGCTAGAGTGGTGTTGCCTGGAGTAGGTTTCATGCTGGTGTCTAATCTGATGGTTGATGTTCTCTATGCTTTTGAGGGAAGTAAAGACAAACATCATAAAGAAATAGAGTTTGATAGATTTGTTTATAGATAGAGTAATTTGTTACATCTACTACAGTAAGCTAGTGTATGTCAGGCTTGACCTCAGTGGCACCAACCTTTGAGTGATCAGTGTTGTAGATCCTGGGTATCATCTGCCATTTTGGGCTGAAGATTGAAAAAAGAAAAACAGAGCAATCAAACAAGTAAGTTAACAGGAATAAAAGCAATTTTGTTGTTGTTAGGTTCTAAATAAACGGACGACTAGGAAAAGCTCAAACCAAGTTTGTTCACTCACTGAGTCAAACAGCTGCAAAGACAAAGACATGTTTCCACAAGAACATATATTTCTACCCTCTACTGAGCAGAGTCAAATCCTTGCACATCTAGACAGCCAATACATCTATGTTGCTCGGCAGGAACTTAAGTGATGTGTGTAATAAACTGTTCCTTCTCCCATCATGTGACCTGACCTCACCTCAGCCCACATTCCTCACTAATCCACAGCTAATCACACTTATCAGTGACCGCAGCCATGTAATTGCCTTTTCCCTTACTTAGTAACTATCCAGGCCCATGGCTCTATTCCAACCTCCATTGACCCCACCATATACATATCACCATTAGCTTCTAGTATAGCAATTATTTCAAATTATAGCCCAACAGGGTCTTAAAGTTGACTAGTTAAAAATGCACATCATCTCATGAGAAGAAGTGGCATCTTACTGGCTGAAACTGCAGTCTGCTCCATATGGTTAGAAGCCAATCAGGTGCTTGGGACACATCATCAACCCTGGGATATAGGGACGTCTACACTTAGGGCCTATTTAGAGCATGAGCACGTCTCAGAGGAAGCATTTCACAAAACTAAAGCCATTGGACATGTACAGTAACTCTGTGCTAGCATCTACTTCACTACTGTGTTATGAAGAACAATTAAATGTTTCCCTTGTACAAACATCCTATTCAACTTTAGTCCAGTCCCACTGAAAGCTACATCCTCCAGCAGGCAAAGTGACGCTTCCATTCTCACCACTGATGCAAAATCCCGTTGTAGAATGGGCAGACATGAAGCCTTCTGGGGGGGTGATACAATGAACAGGGTACTCCAGGGGGTACTCCCAGTCATTGTAGTCCACTGATTGATTGGACAAAGACAAAACAGATGACTACTTTCACTAGTCAACGTCCATACTCTAATTGGCCTACACTGTAATGGAAAACTATAATTTATTTAGGTAATTTGGGGTATTATGTAAACACATTACCTAGCAGCCAACCTAAAAGCACCGATCCCTGGTAATTATTGTAAAATACTGTGAAATACAAACCCCATCTCCCCTCAATGAATTTCATTCATCTATTCATTCAATGCAAATACAGCAGCCTAAACTATTTTTTTACAGTACAATACAGCTAATTTTACAGTATTGTATTATGTCATTACACAGTTACTTGCTTTGAGATTGTATTAGGATTACAGTAGCTGTAGTGAAATATCAGATACAGTCAATTACTTGCCAATGAGCTGCCTGTAAATTACTGACAATTTCAGGGCAAACCCTTTACAGTGTATGATTCTATTCAATGTGACCCCTATCACGCCTCATAATTATACCATACCGTGATATCTCATTCCAGAGGGGGTAGAAGCCTAGTGGAAAAAGGATCATAGTTGCACTTGTTGGACACCCTTGAATCTCTCCTGTGCCCATGGAGGAACCTGCATGTGTAGCCATTCCTGCACTGTCTGCATATCCAGAACCTGCACACATGGTTGGGTAGGTTACTTTCTAAATGTAATCCGTTACACGTTACACTTTATGCCACCTGGTGGAAAAGATAACACTTTATGCCACACTTTATGCCACCTGGTGGAAAAGATAACACTTTATGCCACCTGGTGGAAAAGATAACACTTTATGCCACCTGGTGGAAAAGATAACACTTTATGCCACCTGGTGGAAAAGATAACACTTTATGCCACCTGGTGGAAAAGATAACACTTTATGCCACCTGGTGGAAAAGATAACACTTTATGCCACCTGGTGGAAAAGATAACACTTTATGCCACCTGGTGGAAAAGATAACACTTTATGCCACCTGGTGGAAAAGATAACACTTTATGCCCCCTGGTGGAAAAGATAACACTTTATGCCACACTTTATGCCACCTGGTGGAAAAGAGAACACTTTATGCCACCTGGTGGAAAAGATAACACTTTATGCCCCCTGGTGGAAAAGATAACACTTTATGCCACACTTTATGCCACCTGGTGGAAAAGATAACACTTTATGCCCCCTGGTGGAAAAGATAACACTTTATGCCACCTGGTGGAAAAGATAACACTTTATGCCACACTTTATGCCCCCTGGTGGAAAAGATAACACTTTATGCCACACTTTATGCCCCCTGGTGGAAAAGATAACACTTTATGCCACACTTTATGCCCCCTGGTGGAAAAGATAACACTTTATGCCACCTGGTGGAAAAGATAACACTTTATGCCACCTGGTGGAAAAGATAACACTTTATGCCACCTGGTGGAAAAGATAACACTTTATGCCACCTGGTGGAAAAGATAACACTTTATGCCACCTGGTGGAAAAGATAACAATTTATGCCCCCTGGTGGAAAAGATAACACTTTATGCCACCTGGTGGAAAAGATAACACTTTATGCCCCCTGGTGGAAAAGATAACACTTTATGCCACCTGGTGGAAAAGATAACACTTTATGCCACCTGGTGGAAAAGATAACACTTTATGCCCCCTGGTGGAAAAGATAACACTTTATGCCACCTGGTGGAAAAGATAACACTTTATGCCCCCTGGTGGAAAAGATAACACTTTATGCCACCTGGTGGAAAAGATAACACTTTATGCCCCCTGGTGGAAAAGATAACACTTTATGCCACCTGGTGGAAAAGATAACACTTTATGTCCCCTGGTGGAAAAGATAACACTTTATGCCACCTGGTGGAAAAGATAACACTTTATGCCCCTGGTGGAAAATATAACACTTTATGCAACCTGGTGGAAAAGATAACACTTTATGCCCCCTGGTGGAAAAGATAACACTTTATGCCCCCTGGTGGAAAAGATAACACTTTATGCCACCTGGTGGAAAAGATAACACTTTATGCCCCCTGGTGGAAAAGATAACACTTTATGCCACCTGGTGGAAAAGATAACACTTTATGCCACCTGGTGGAAAAGATAACACTTTATGCCCCCTGGTGGAAAATATAACACTTTTTCATGTGCAACAGGCAAGATACATTCTCTTTCAGTATGATACTGGATGAGAACAAAATGACAAACAAGATAACTTCACCAGATTTTTGGGGGGATAAGATGAGAGTCACAAGAGGTAGATGTTTAACGCAGCTCTTTTCAGTTTTACCTTGAGCTTCCTGCATTGAAAATCTGATTGTTACCTTTTGGTTGAGTAAATCTTGACTCAAAATAATTATGTCATATAGTCATATTGTATAGTCATATTGTTTGTACCAAGAATAAATATGAATTGATGTTTGTTTACATTGATCAAATATTCTGTCTGCTAAGCTATATAAAAACATGTACATTTTTACATTTTCATCAATAAATGTACATGTTACATTTATCTCAATGCATTCCTCTGTCTTTATTCCAGTATAGGACAGTTGAAAGGACTGTTTTAACTTATTTAACTAAATGCCAACTGTAGGCTGAATATCCACAATATGCAAGTCTTGTCAACCAGTAGAAGAAATACATTTTGTACATGACAAGAATCAAGACCAACACATATCTAATGGTGTCTAGATGAGCAAGTCTTACCTTGTAATAGGTTACCATAGGGGGTCTGAGTTGTGGTGGCTGAAGTAGGTTGGGCTAGAGTGGTGTTGCCTGGAGTAGGTTTCATGCTGGTGTCTAATCTGATGGTTGATGTTCTCTATGCTTTTGAGGGAAGTAAAGACAAACATCATAAAGAAATAGAGTTTGATAGATTTGTTTATAGATAGAGTAATTTGTTACATCTACTACAGTAAGCTAGTGTATGTCAGGCTTGACCTCAGTGGCACCAACCTTTGAGTGATCAGTGTTGTAGATCCTGGGTATCATCTGCCATTTTGGGCTGAAGATTGAAAAAAGAAAAACAGAGCAATCAAACAAGTAAGTTAACAGGAATAAAAGCAATTTTGTTGTTGTTAGGTTCTAAATAAACGGACGACTAGGAAAAGCTCAAACCAAGTTTGTTCACTCACTGAGTCAAACAGCTGCAAAGACAAAGACATGTTTCCACAAGAACATATATTTCTACCCTCTACTGAGCAGAGTCAAATCCTTGCACATCTAGACAGCCAATACATCTATGTTGCTCGGCAGGAACTTAAGTGATGTGTGTAATAAACTGTTCCTTCTCCCATCATGTGACCTGACCTCACCTCAGCCCACATTCCTCACTAATCCACAGCTAATCACACTTATCAGTGACCGCAGCCATGTAATTGCCTTTTCCCTTACTTAGTAACTATCCAGGCCCATGGCTCTATTCCAACCTCCATTGACCCCACCATATACATATCACCATTAGCTTCTAGTATAGCAATTATTTCAAATTATAGCCCAACAGGGTCTTAAAGTTGACTAGTTAAAAATGCACATCATCTCATGAGAAGAAGTGGCATCTTACTGGCTGAAACTGCAGTCTGCTCCATATGGTTAGAAGCCAATCAGGTGCTTGGGACACATCATCAACCCTGGGATATAGGGACGTCTACACTTAGGGCCTATTTAGAGCATGAGCACGTCTCAGAGGAAGCATTTCACAAAACTAAAGCCATTGGACATGTACAGTAACTCTGTGCTAGCATCTACTTCACTACTGTGTTATGAAGAACAATTAAATGTTTCCCTTGTACAAACATCCTATTCAACTTTAGTCCAGTCCCACTGAAAGCTACATCCTCCAGCAGGCAAAGTGACGCTTCCATTCTCACCACTGATGCAAAATCCCGTTGTAGAATGGGCAGACATGAAGCCTTCTGGGGGGGTGATACAATGAACAGGGTACTCCAGGGGGTACTCCCAGTCATTGTAGTCCACTGATTGATTGGACAAAGACAAAACAGATGACTACTTTCACTAGTCAACGTCCATACTCTAATTGGCCTACACTGTAATGGAAAACTATAATTTATTTAGGTAATTTGGGGTATTATGTAAACACATTACCTAGCAGCCAACCTAAAAGCACCGATCCCTGGTAATTATTGTAAAATACTGTGAAATACAAACCCCATCTCCCCTCAATGAATTTCATTCATCTATTCATTCAATGCAAATACAGCAGCCTAAACTATTTTTTTACAGTACAATACAGCTAATTTTACAGTATTGTATTATGTCATTACACAGTTACTTGCTTTGAGATTGTATTAGGATTACAGTAGCTGTAGTGAAATATCAGATACAGTCAATTACTTGCCAATGAGCTGCCTGTAAATTACTGACAATTTCAGGGCAAACCCTTTACAGTGTATGATTCTATTCAATGTGACCCCTATCACGCCTCATAATTATACCATACCGTGATATCTCATTCCAGAGGGGGTAGAAGCCTAGTGGAAAAAGGATCATAGTTGCACTTGTTGGACACCCTTGAATCTCTCCTGTGCCCATGGAGGAACCTGCATGTGTAGCCATTCCTGCACTGTCTGCATATCCAGAACCTGCACACATGGTTGGGTAGGTTACTTTCTAAATGTAATCCGTTACACGTTACACTTTATGCCACCTGGTGGAAAAGATAACACTTTATGCCACACTTTATGCCACCTGGTGGAAAAGATAACACTTTATGCCACCTGGTGGAAAAGATAACACTTTATGCCACCTGGTGGAAAAGATAACACTTTATGCCACCTGGTGGAAAAGATAACACTTTATGCCACCTGGTGGAAAAGATAACACTTTATGCCACCTGGTGGAAAAGATAACACTTTATGCCACCTGGTGGAAAAGATAACACTTTATGCCACCTGGTGGAAAAGATAACACTTTATGCCACCTGGTGGAAAAGATAACACTTTATGCCCCCTGGTGGAAAAGATAACACTTTATGCCACACTTTATGCCACCTGGTGGAAAAGAGAACACTTTATGCCACCTGGTGGAAAAGATAACACTTTATGCCCCCTGGTGGAAAAGATAACACTTTATGCCACACTTTATGCCACCTGGTGGAAAAGATAACACTTTATGCCCCCTGGTGGAAAAGATAACACTTTATGCCACCTGGTGGAAAAGATAACACTTTATGCCACACTTTATGCCCCCTGGTGGAAAAGATAACACTTTATGCCACACTTTATGCCCCCTGGTGGAAAAGATAACACTTTATGCCACACTTTATGCCCCCTGGTGGAAAAGATAACACTTTATGCCACCTGGTGGAAAAGATAACACTTTATGCCACCTGGTGGAAAAGATAACACTTTATGCCACCTGGTGGAAAAGATAACACTTTATGCCACCTGGTGGAAAAGATAACACTTTATGCCACCTGGTGGAAAAGATAACAATTTATGCCCCCTGGTGGAAAAGATAACACTTTATGCCACCTGGTGGAAAAGATAACACTTTATGCCCCCTGGTGGAAAAGATAACACTTTATGCCACCTGGTGGAAAAGATAACACTTTATGCCACCTGGTGGAAAAGATAACACTTTATGCCCCCTGGTGGAAAAGATAACACTTTATGCCACCTGGTGGAAAAGATAACACTTTATGCCCCCTGGTGGAAAAGATAACACTTTATGCCACCTGGTGGAAAAGATAACACTTTATGCCCCCTGGTGGAAAAGATAACACTTTATGCCACCTGGTGGAAAAGATAACACTTTATGTCCCCTGGTGGAAAAGATAACACTTTATGCCACCTGGTGGAAAAGATAACACTTTATGCCCCTGGTGGAAAATATAACACTTTATGCAACCTGGTGGAAAAGATAACACTTTATGCCCCCTGGTGGAAAAGATAACACTTTATGCCCCCTGGTGGAAAAGATAACACTTTATGCCACCTGGTGGAAAAGATAACACTTTATGCCCCCTGGTGGAAAAGATAACACTTTATGCCACCTGGTGGAAAAGATAACACTTTATGCCACCTGGTGGAAAAGATAACACTTTATGCCCCCTGGTGGAAAATATAACACTTTTTCATGTGCAACAGGCAAGATACATTCTCTTTCAGTATGATACTGGATGAGAACAAAATGACAAACAAGATAACTTCACCAGATTTTTGGGGGGATAAGATGAGAGTCACAAGAGGTAGATGTTTAACGCAGCTCTTTTCAGTTTTACCTTGAGCTTCCTGCATTGAAAATCTGATTGTTACCTTTTGGTTGAGTAAATCTTGACTCAAAATAATTATGTCATATAGTCATATTGTATAGTCATATTGTTTGTACCAAGAATAAATATGAATTGATGTTTGTTTACATTGATCAAATATTCTGTCTGCTAAGCTATATAAAAACATGTACATTTTTACATTTTCATCAATAAATGTACATGTTACATTTATCTCAATGCATTCCTCTGTCTTTATTCCAGTATAGGACAGTTGAAAGGACTGTTTTAACTTATTTAACTAAATGCCAACTGTAGGCTGAATATCCACAATATGCAAGTCTTGTCAACCAGTAGAAGAAATACATTTTGTACATGACAAGAATCAAGACCAACACATATCTAATGGTGTCTAGATGAGCAAGTCTTACCTTGTAATAGGTTACCATAGGGGGTCTGAGTTGTGGTGGCTGAAGTAGGTTGGGCTAGAGTGGTGTTGCCTGGAGTAGGTTTCATGCTGGTGTCTAATCTGATGGTTGATGTTCTCTATGCTTTTGAGGGAAGTAAAGACAAACATCATAAAGAAATAGAGTTTGATAGATTTGTTTATAGATAGAGTAATTTGTTACATCTACTACAGTAAGCTAGTGTATGTCAGGCTTGACCTCAGTGGCACCAACCTTTGAGTGATCAGTGTTGTAGATCCTGGGTATCATCTGCCATTTTGGGCTGAAGATTGAAAAAAGAAAAACAGAGCAATCAAACAAGTAAGTTAACAGGAATAAAAGCAATTTTGTTGTTGTTAGGTTCTAAATAAACGGACGACTAGGAAAAGCTCAAACCAAGTTTGTTCACTCACTGAGTCAAACAGCTGCAAAGACAAAGACATGTTTCCACAAGAACATATATTTCTACCCTCTACTGAGCAGAGTCAAATCCTTGCACATCTAGACAGCCAATACATCTATGTTGCTCGGCAGGAACTTAAGTGATGTGTGTAATAAACTGTTCCTTCTCCCATCATGTGACCTGACCTCACCTCAGCCCACATTCCTCACTAATCCACAGCTAATCACACTTATCAGTGACCGCAGCCATGTAATTGCCTTTTCCCTTACTTAGTAACTATCCAGGCCCATGGCTCTATTCCAACCTCCATTGACCCCACCATATACATATCACCATTAGCTTCTAGTATAGCAATTATTTCAAATTATAGCCCAACAGGGTCTTAAAGTTGACTAGTTAAAAATGCACATCATCTCATGAGAAGAAGTGGCATCTTACTGGCTGAAACTGCAGTCTGCTCCATATGGTTAGAAGCCAATCAGGTGCTTGGGACACATCATCAACCCTGGGATATAGGGACGTCTACACTTAGGGCCTATTTAGAGCATGAGCACGTCTCAGAGGAAGCATTTCACAAAACTAAAGCCATTGGACATGTACAGTAACTCTGTGCTAGCATCTACTTCACTACTGTGTTATGAAGAACAATTAAATGTTTCCCTTGTACAAACATCCTATTCAACTTTAGTCCAGTCCCACTGAAAGCTACATCCTCCAGCAGGCAAAGTGACGCTTCCATTCTCACCACTGATGCAAAATCCCGTTGTAGAATGGGCAGACATGAAGCCTTCTGGGGGGGTGATACAATGAACAGGGTACTCCAGGGGGTACTCCCAGTCATTGTAGTCCACTGATTGATTGGACAAAGACAAAACAGATGACTACTTTCACTAGTCAACGTCCATACTCTAATTGGCCTACACTGTAATGGAAAACTATAATTTATTTAGGTAATTTGGGGTATTATGTAAACACATTACCTAGCAGCCAACCTAAAAGCACCGATCCCTGGTAATTATTGTAAAATACTGTGAAATACAAACCCCATCTCCCCTCAATGAATTTCATTCATCTATTCATTCAATGCAAATACAGCAGCCTAAACTATTTTTTTACAGTACAATACAGCTAATTTTACAGTATTGTATTATGTCATTACACAGTTACTTGCTTTGAGATTGTATTAGGATTACAGTAGCTGTAGTGAAATATCAGATACAGTCAATTACTTGCCAATGAGCTGCCTGTAAATTACTGACAATTTCAGGGCAAACCCTTTACAGTGTATGATTCTATTCAATGTGACCCCTATCACGCCTCATAATTATACCATACCGTGATATCTCATTCCAGAGGGGGTAGAAGCCTAGTGGAAAAAGGATCATAGTTGCACTTGTTGGACACCCTTGAATCTCTCCTGTGCCCATGGAGGAACCTGCATGTGTAGCCATTCCTGCACTGTCTGCATATCCAGAACCTGCACACATGGTTGGGTAGGTTACTTTCTAAATGTAATCCGTTACAGTTACAAGTTACCTGTCACAAATTGTAATCAGTAATGTAACTTTTGGATTACCCAAACTCAGTAACGGAATCTGATTACATTCCATTACTTTTAGATGGTGTAATATTCATATGTGTAAACATACTGAATTGTAATTGGATGCATTTTACCGCCATATCATACTGTGCTATGATTGGTAAAGACCACCCAAATGGTTAGGTCACAGACAGTTTGATCCTGGTTGGCGATACGTGAACATGCCAGTTATAGCTAGCTAATAAAGAGCTACGTTAAGAAATATCCTGTAGTACTGCATTTTATTATTTTGTACAAAATGTGCAAAACAAAACAGATGACTTCTCCCTTAAGAGGCATTAGAAGAAGACAAAAAATGTATGTTACCAATTGAAAGACATTTGCAGGATAAATCAATGTTAAAGTTTACATAGCTGGTCATATATGGATGTTACATTTTACTTTATGGGTTGGTTATGTAGGCTTCTTCTAACCCATCACTTTCTACTACATATAATAATATGATTAAATTATATGTTTACATTAAAAACAAAAGTCTATCAGAATTCCAGTCATTCCAATAAATGTTATACCCCTTGATCTTCAAGAATATGACATGGAATATGGAAGTATAGATTAGCCAAATTGTTTTACCTGGGCATAACCCCCAAAATAAGGACTTATTAGCCAGCCCTACTCTGTTGTTTATGATTTTGTTGTCATAGAGGACTGAATGGCATGCTTTGCCAAGAGTGTGCAAAGCTTTCATTAAGGCAAAAGGGGGCTACTTTGAAGAATATAAAATATAAAATATATTCAGCTAGCTGCATTAGGTATTGCAGTGCATCTCCTCCTCATGGACTGCACCAGATTTGCCAGTTCTTGCTGTGAGATGTTACCCCACTCTTCTACCAAGGCAGTTGCAAGTTCCAGGACATTTCTGGGGGGAATGGCCCTAGCCCTCACCTGATCCAACAGGTCCCAGATGTGCTCAATGGGATTGAGATCCGGACTCTTCGCTGGCCATGGCAGAAGACTGACATTCCTGTCTTGTAGGAAATCACGCACAGAACGAGCAGTATGGCTGGTGGCATTGTCATAATGGAGGGTCAGGATGAGCCTGCAGGAAGGGAACCACATGAGGGAGGAGGATGTCTTCCCTGTAACGCACAGAGTTGCGATTGCCTGCAATGACAACAAGCTCAGTCCGATGATGCTGTGACACACCGCCCCAGACCATGACGGACCCTCCACCACCAAATCGATTTAAAAGTAATCGTCGAAGTAGTCATCTAGTTTTTCAAAAGTATCGGTAATCTGATTACAGTATTTTTGCTGGTAATGTAACGGATTACAGTTACCGTTTTTTTGTAATCCTTTATAAAATGTTCCTACCCAACCCTGCCTGTCCCTCCTATCTCTGTCACCGTGACAGCTTGGAGAAGAGGAATATTAAATAAGGGAAATTAGGCATTTTACTAAATCAATTAATACAGTCATCATTTATATAGGATTTAATAGGCTACCCTAATGCTTTTAGGCTTCAAGTGTTTCATCATTCGAGTATTTCAAGTGTAGCTTTTTTCGATATCAGTTACGTAACGTTTGCCCAGGCTAGCCTACTCAACAAGCAGACGTCACAAGGTGAGCCAGTTAAAACATCATTTAACTCTTCATTGTCTTTCAAGTTGTGTAGCCTAACCTATGTTTCATTTCAATAACATCATTTATGGCGTTCTTACTTATCATTTCGAAGATTCAACACAACGAACAGTTTTAGCTTCTTCGTTCGAATACAACCTAGTGAAAGATACATCGAATCGATGCACCGAATGCCTGACTGCCGTGAGTGTTGTATCAGTGTACTCAATGTCACACTCTACTTGTCGCTAGGGAGCAGTAGATACTAATACCAGCAGCGCCGACTCGGAGACTCATGCACGGATAACAGGGCCGGCGTCAGAACGAATTAGTTGGATGGCCCTCTGGGGGCACGTTTTTTTCACATGACCTCCTATGTGTGCACGCGCTTGGGTGTTACGGTAAATATCATAGGCAGCTTTTGGAGTTTCATGTTTGGGGAAGTTTACAATTTATCCTACGATCTGGGTGTTATGTTAAGTTATGGTTGTTGTTATAAGTGCATTTTCGTGGAACATTTTCATTTTCAATAATAACATTTTCATATCTCAAAATCACTGTCACGTGGTTAATCATACAAATCTGAAGTAAAACGTGAAAAAAAACAGCTACGGTTAGAACACCAGCCTCTGTCATATGGACACTGATACACTGTGGTCCATTTAAGTGATAATGCCTGAGAAGCCGGTGTTTGGAGGATATTTTGGCAGGGTGTTGTTAGGCCTGAGACCGGCTTAGAGGGCATTATCACTTTTAGACAACGGGTTACCAACATATTCAAATAATGATTGACATATTTTCATTAAAAACGTTATTTGGATTAATTTATTCATACCATTTATCCTTCCACAATATATAGTCCCGACACACATCTAGGGTTGCTAGAGACGCGACCCAGTCGTTCAGTCCTTTTGTTCTGTATCTAATGACGCGACCCAGTCGTTCAGTCTTTTTGTTCTGCATCTAATGACGTGACCCAGTTGTTCAGTCTTTTTGTTCTGTATCGATGGACGCGACCCAGTCGTTCAGTCTTTTTGTCTGTATCGATGGACACGACCCAGTCGTTCAGTCTTTTTGTTCTGTATCTATGGACACGACCCAGTCGTTCAGTCTTTTTGTTCTGTATCTAATGAAACGACCCAGTCGTTCAGTCTTTTTGTTCTGTATCGATGGACGCGACCCAGTCGTTCAGTCTTTGTTCTGTATCTATGGACGCGACCCAGCCGTTCAGTCTTTTTGTTCTGTATCTATGGACGCGACCCAGCCGTTCAGTCTTTTTGTTCTGTATCTATGGACACGACCCAGTCGTTCAGTCTTTTTGTTCTGTATCTATGGACACGACCCAGTCGTTCAGTCTTTTTGTTCTGTATCTAATGACGCGACCCAGTCGTTCAGTCTTTTTGTTCTGTATCTATGGATGCAACCCAGTCGTTTGTTCTAAATGTGCCATTACCATACTGGCAACGTTCTTATCCCTTGCTTGCTAGCTCACAAACTACAGCTAACTTACAGTCATGTCAAAAAGTGCAGCCAGAAGAACAGCAAAGTAGCCGCATGTGCATTTGTTTAAGTTGTTTTCTAGTGACATTTATTTGGAACCATCCATAACAATTAGCTAAATACATTTTATTGATTGATTGATTGAGTGATAGAACTCAGAGATCGCCTACAGGCCAATGCAGCAGTAGGCCTATAACTTCCATCTTCAACTAAGTCAAATACATAAAAGCCTAAAGCCGACAACAACAAAAAAACGTACAAAATATCCTCATCAAAATTCTGGTTCTTTCAAACACATTCAACTCTCGACTCCGCCTGTCTGCCTCCCTTTCTATCTGTCTTGACGTGAGCTATTGCTAGCGAACTTGCAACATTGTATAAACTAGACTATTCAGGGCCCTCAGAGTTTCCCACGCCAGTGATCTCGGGACAGACAGATGTTTATTTTTTATGACGTCTCCACTGGATATATGGGATCATCATCTTTCACACCGAGGCTTGGTGATTACCGAGGCCGGGAGTGTTGGAAATATTTTTCAAGTACTGAGGAACTATCATTTGCAATGGATGTTTAAAAAACAAACTTAATTTACATTGTGTGAAGGTAAATAAAAAAAATACAGATTACTGGTGGACGTGGTGAGTTAAGACAATAAGAAATCAGGCATCGCCAAATGGGCACTTTCCTACGTTTGCATGCAGCAGGCCAGGTAGGGCTACTTCTAAGTGTGCTTAGGCACGCTCGCTCCCTCGGCGTTATCAGGTCAGAGAACCCAGACACATGATCATTGCTCACGAGGACTCCAAACAAAAGACAATGAAAGATTGACAAAGCTCTTAACGGTTGTGAGCTCTGCAAACAATGTTTCCACTCCGAGAATGAGAACAGTAAATCACTGTAGCCTAATTAATATATGCATTAACAGAAATGTATGTAACCAAATGAAAAGTGATTAACGATACATATTTTACATCAAAGGGCAACAATTCACACAATGAAATGAATGGGAAAGAATTGGCAGGAGACAGCTGAGCGCATTCTGGACAGCAGAGTGCATGCATTCTGGAGAAGACGGCCCAGTGGCGAGCCTTCATTCTGGGTAGGTGGGGCTCTGTTTTTGAGCCCCTCCTGTGCCTGTTTTGTATGTTATTTTAGCATTAATATGTGTCACATATCAGTTTGCAAACACTGTTTCAAAATTTTGGGGAGTTAATAAAGCCGCATACAAACATAAGTCTCTTTATTGCTTTCTTGAGTAAGGCAGCTCCAAAATGCAGGAGTTTCTTGCCTAGCTCAGTGCTTTCTGTGGTGGTGGGGCAGCCAGTAGAATATATGGAGCGTAGGGGTTGGTAATGTCCTCTAGTTGTGCCATGAATGCCTCAGTGTTCTGTCACTCATGAGGACACTACGTCACTGCAAAATCTACGGGGAGAGCTCGGAAATTCAAGCCCGTTGGGTGCTGCCACAGAGTTACATTAGAAGTGCCCATGCAAGAAGGCTCAAGGTCATTGGCCACAGATAAAATGACGTCAAATCACGTTATATCTACAGTAGCTTTGATTGGACTGATCATGTCAACATCATACTTTCAAAATCTTAGCTAGCAAGTTAGCAGTTATCATCATGAACCAAGTCGACAATCAACAGGCAAATCCGTTTCAATCCTTGTCATATGAAGAACAATTATGAAGAGAAGTTATAGATAAAAGGTATTGGTGCTCATCGGCTATTGGACATAAACATTACACAACATGTTGGAAATTGCAATTTTAACAATTAATGGTTTGGAAGGAATCAGTGGCTAACTGCAAGCATTGCAAAGCAATCACTAGCCTGCTATTCAGTGGAGTGGATGTGTGGTCCAAGTCTGGATTTAAGGGTCTCTTTTCCTAGCTTAAAAGGATAAACATTCAACATTGGCCATGCTGTCAATCAAGCATGAATTCTCCTGCTTTCAAAACAACTGGAAACTCGGAACTGGGAAATCTTAGACTCCAGTGAGTTAAAGACAACTGGGAACTCGAGCTCCAACTGGCAAAATATGTTTTGAACGGTCATCCAGCTCAGAATTCCAAGTTGGGAACTCTGGCTTTTTCAAGAGCTCCGACCTGAAGATCACTAACGTCATGATTCGATCTTGTTTTTTTCAGAGTTCCCAGTTGTCTTGAAAGCACAATAAATCCAGAGAATGCCAAACTTTGATGACAAAGTTTGATGACAAAATTTGCCCACCAAGGACTGCCTCGCCACCATCCTGTTCAAGTGAGCACAACACAGCAAGATGAGTCCAAAAATGTATTGTATGCTGCTGCATAAATGTAATATGCCAGGGAGATATGTATACTGTTGCTAAGAAAGTAATACTAAGTGTATGTTGTATAGTAAGCGGTTAATAGCCCATGTTCCTCACCCTAATAATTTGGTCCCTCTTCCCCCGCATAATTTAGCCTACGCTTCTGACTTGGTGGTGCACGTGTAGCCTATAGCCTGTTTTAGATAAATGTCATCATCGCATATTGTAAGAGCTTTCATTGTTTGCTTATATGCTCCCTTTATTTATCCTATGGTTCTGACTTGGTGTACAGGGAGAATACTGTAAGAACGGCACATGTTCTGCCTTCTGTCTCTGTACATTTCAAAGCTGCTGAACAAATAGTTATATTGACTACGTCCGTCGTCGCTCGCTCATTAATGTCTTAATCAAAATTATGGATAGCCTCTTATCCGCTCGTCGTCCCCTTATGCCATAGTTTGTACATCTCAATTGTCAGTACAAACCACATTTGTTTAAGCAATTCAGCCATATCAGCTATGTTTTTTTTAAAGGCAGTAAATGAGGCTGAATGAACTGTTTCGCTGCCATACAAGGCTCTGCTGATAGCCAGGTGTAACAGTGGTAATGTGTTGGGACTGCTGTTGGGACTCTGCTGTTGGGACAGCTTTATGTAGGCCCTAACAGTTTGTGGGCACCATTTGTCACTAGGCCCTAACAGTCTGTGGGCACCATTTGTCACCATTAGAGTCCAAATCATGTATTGTTTAGTGTTGTGTTGTGTAGTGGTTTTGCTGGCATGCATCTAAAACATAATTTTTGAGTTTGCCCCAACAAGATTTACATGCTAAAATCGCCACTGGACACGCCATATCTACGCCTCACACCCCTCCCCTTCTTGTTGCGCTGTGGGATTCCCAAATAGGCATAGGCCTAAGGCACCTATGATTTTTAACAATCCACAGCTATCTTTAAAAAAAATGAGCTAATGATCCTCTGTGGCTAAGTCATGCTCTCTGGTGAAGTTTGGGTAGCGGGGTAGCCTAGTGGTTAGAGCATTGGGCTAGTAACCGAAAGGTTGCAAGTTCAAATCTGTGAGCTGACAAGGTACAAATCTGTTGTTCTGCCCCTGAACAAGGCAGTTGACTCACTGTTCCTAGTCTGTCATTGAAAATAAGAATTTGTTCTTAACTGACTTGCCTAGTTAAATGAAGGTTTAAAAAAAGTATTGTGAATGTTTTTATTTAGACAGGAGTAATTCTATAATTTTGGCAAAACATCAATTTACTTTAGGGGAGGCCAGCATCCTAACAGTGCACTGTGCACCCGCCAACTTTCCTTACCCATTCGCAAGAGGCTGAAACCAGAGATCTGTATATAATGACGAGATGGTTATGTCTCCGCCCTAACAATGGGGGTCGCCCCAAAGGCTGGAAGGCAGGCAACAAGCTTAGGTCTGCATATTATGCCCATAGAAACGGATTGGGCTTATTCTGGACAGATTATGGCAAAAGTGAGCCCTCTTGCGTCACCTCTTTCTCTCTGCTGAAACTCATTTAAATTTCAATGTCAATTTAAGGGTTTTATTGGCATGGGAAACATATGTTAACATTGCCAAAGCAAGTGAAATAGATAATAAACAAAAGTAAAATAAACAATAACAAAAATTAACAGCAAATATTACAATCACAAAAGTTCCAAAATGATGAAGACATTTCAAATGTCATATTATGTGCAAATAGTTAAAGTAGAAAAGGGAAAATAAATAAACATAAATGTGGGTTGTATTTATAATGATGTTTGCTCTTCCCTGGCTGCACCTTTCTTGTGGCAACAGGTCACACATCCTGCACAAAACACACTCACCGGAGAAAGCATCTGAGTGAGCGAGATGTAACCCATGTGACTGATGGTGTCTGGCCAGGAATAGAACGACAGACCACACTCGTTTGGTCCAGACAGCATCAGATACATGGTCTACATGTACAAAGACAGAGGTGCTCTGTTTCGCTCGCTCAGATGCTTTATCTGCTTAGATTTCTGTTTTATTGTGATCTCTTTTAGTCCTCATTTGGACTAATCTTCCAAGAGTCCTTAAACATAAAAATACAATTTATAATACGATCACATTACAAACAGACATAATACACTGACATATTGACCAGATAAATACTCTAAGAGTCTAAACAGGTAGATGAGTTCCTTCATCGACCATAGTCCTGCACAACCTTCCAATTTATATTTAAATGGTTTTAAAGTATTGTTTGAATGTATATATTGAAAGGTTTCTGATTTGCTCAGATACATTTTTTGTTTGTTTGTTGTTGCTCTGAATCTAAATGTTATTTTGCCGATTTCTCTTTTCTGCTGGGATAACACATGAACTCAGCAAAAAAATAAACGTCCTCTCACTATCAACTGCGTTGATTTTCAGCAAACTTAACGTGTAAATATTTGTATGATCATAACAAGATTCAACAACTGAGACATGAACTGAACAAGTTCCACAGACATGTGACTAACAGAAATGGAATAATGTGTCCCTGAACAAAGGGGGTTGTCAAAATCAAAAGTAACAGTCAGTATGGCTGGTGGCATTGTTATGCTGGAGGGTCATGTCAGGATGAGCCTGCAGGAAGGGTACCACATGAGGGAGGAGGATGTCTTCCCTGTAACACACAGCATTGAGATTGCCTGCAATGACAACAAGCTCAGTCTGATGATGCTGTGACACCATGATGGACCCTCCACCACCAAATCGATCCCGCTCCAGAGTACAGGCCTCGGTGTAATGCTCATTCCTTCGCCGATAAACGCAAATCCGACCAACACCCCTTGTGAGACAAAACCGCGACTCGCCAGTGAAGAGCACTTTTAGCCAGTCCTGTCTGGTCCAGCGACGGTGGGTTTGTGCCCATAGGCGACGTTGTTGCCGGTGATGTCTGGTGAGGACCTGCCTTACAACAGGCCTACAAGCCCTCAGTCCAGCCTCTCTCAGCCTATTGCGGACAGTCTGAGCACTGATGGAGGGATTGTGCGTTCCTGATGTAACTCAGGCAGTTGTTGTTGCCATTCTGTACCTGTGCCGCAGGTGTGATGTTCGGATGTACAGATCCTGTGCAGGTGTTGTTACACGTGGTCTGCCACTACGAGGATGATCAGCTGTCCGCCCTGTCTCCCTGTAGCACTGTCTTAGGCATCTCACATTACGTTTATTGCAATTTATTGCCCTGGCCACATCTGCAGTCCTAATGTCTCCTTGCAGCATGCCTAAGGCACGTTCACACAGATGAGCAGGGACCCTGGGCATCTTTCTTTTGGTGTTTTTCAGAGTCCGTAGAAAGGCCTCTTTAGTGTCCTAAGTTTTCATAACTGGGAAACAGTGTTTAAACCCTTTACAATGAAGATCTGTGAAGTTATTTGGATTTTTACAAATTATCTTTGAAAGACAGGGTCCTGAAAAATGGATAATAGATTGTAGTTTATATGGTAGACAACCTATTCCTAGTATTGACTGAATGTCTGTCTCTTACCAACTGAATACGATTGATGTGTCTTTCTGTTGACGTGCGCCTCTGTCAAAAACATAATCAATATTTCGATATTTTATTTGGACCGGCAAGGAGGTGCAAACAACACAGACAGGGATGCAGGATGATTTTAATTCCCTATATAGCAAATAAGGCAGGTGAGTCTCATCATCAGTAGCCTATCTAACTCTTCTAGTTTGTGTGCATTCAATCCTATTGGCATTCAGCTTCCCTGAGTTTATGCCTTTCATTCAAAGAAATACAACTGTATTCACTTCTTATGTTGTGGAGAAAATATGTTTAATTTGGTTTGATACTGTATTTATTAACACAATCATGTTGTCCTTGTCACCAAGACCCATGCAGCTTCAGTCTTGAACACCATTGTAATTATGCCATACTCTCTCTGTATAAACTCCTGCTACCTCCTCTTCCTAATAAGTACACTCATATTATGCCATACTCTCTCAGCAGGATAGTTCTGGGCACTCCACTGCCACAAAGCAGCCATTGTGTGACTGGGGCTGATTGGCGTTGCCACACTTGAACAACTCATGGGTTCAATCACGCCATGGGATCACACAGGGAATGAGATCACTTCTTACTAAACGTTCAGTCATTTCAATAGCAGCAGACTGCATCCAAATCTAACAGTAGCCTATGCACTTGAATTCAGCAATAGTCTTCTAGTTAATACTTACTTACATTAAAAATGAATGTTATATAATCCAGTCCATTGCTATGATCCAAAAGCAGAAATGGTGATTTATGCAACAGGCTTCATGTAGGCCTTTTGTCGCACTTATTCTGTGCCCTCCAATCGGCCTAATGGATGACATTTAGACCTAAATCAGAGTTGCTAAATATGGAAAGTACAATGCTTATGAACCCAATCCCAATCTGACTGTGTAGGTGCCTTGTATTTTTCCTTGTCAGCAAGGAAAAGTACGCTTGACAATTCTCTGGAATTAGTCATCTGTACCCTACTGTATCTGTCTGACAGAGCCAACACAATACAATCGACTTATTCTTTAAACTATACAGATCATTAATAATGACATCCTGTAAGCATAGACAAGCTAGAATAGCTGTATTGGTATGGAGTGCATTGTACAGTATGAGGTTGATTTGGTAAGAAAACAGAGCCATCTAACGAGCCAAGGAACAATATATGATTAAGGTGGAATCAGGTTCCGACACCTGCCGCATGTGGCAGGGGCTGCAGTCTATTATGGATTATAAAGGAATACCCAGTCGTGATCTTCTCAACGATATCTCTCTACCAAACGAAGTTAATGCATTTTACGCACGCTCTGACAATATCAACATCATGCCGAGTGTGAGGGCCGTCACGGACCCAGAGGACTGGATGATCTCGCTCTCCTAGGCCAACACGAGTAAGGTCTTTAATCAGGTAATCACCCGCAGGGCCTGACAGTATTCCATGGAGCGTTCTCAGAGTATGTGCAAAACATCTAGCAGGCATATTTACGGTCATTTTCAACCTCTCCTTGTCCCAGTCTGTAATCCCCATGTTTTAAAATGACCACCATCATTCCTTTACCCAAGAACTCTTAAGGCATCATGCCACAATGACTACCGCCCTGTAGCACTCACATCTGTAATCATGAAGTGTTTTGAAAGACTGGTTATGGCACACATCAACTCCATCATCCCAGACCCACTCCAGTTTGCACACAGATCCATTGACAACGCAATCTCAACTGTGCTCCACACTGCCCTCATCCACCTAGTCAAGAGGAATATCTATGTGAGAATGCTTTTCATTGACTACAGCTCAGAGTTCAACACCATTGTATTCTCCAAACTCGCCACTAAGCTTAGGACCCTGGGACTGAGCACATCCCTCTGCAACTGGATCCTTAACTTCCTGACGGGCCGACCCCAGGTGGTGAGGGTAGGCTATAAAGGGTGGTGCTGACAACCCAGTACATCATGTATGCATGTCAATCTCTCCTGGCTCAAAGTAGAGGACAGATTGACTTCATCACTACAGTACTTGTGAGAGGCATTGATATGTTGAATGCACCGAGCTGTCTGTTTTAACTACTGGCACACAGCCAAAACACCCATGCATACCCCACAAGATGTCACTTCACAGTCCCCAAGTACAGAAAAGACTATGGGAGGCGCACAGTACCACATCGAGCCATGACTAGATGGAACTCTATTCCACATCAAGTAACTCATGGAAGCAGTAAAATTAGATTTTAATAACAGATAAAAATGCACCTTATGTTACAACGGGGACTGTGAAGCAACACAAACACAGGAACAGACACATGCATACACACACGATGACATACACAGTATACACACACAGTATACACACACACGTACACATGGATTTTGTGCTGTAGATATGTGGTAGTGGAGTAGGGGCCAGATGGCACACACTTGGTGTGTTGTGAAATCTGTTTCAAATGTGTATATATGCCTTAATTATGCTGGACCCCAGGAAGAGTAGCTGCTACAAATACACAAACACTCACTTCATAATTTGCTCAAACACACATAATATGCATATACAGTTGAAGTCGGAAGTTTACATACACTGAGGTTGGAGTCATTAAAACTCGTTTTTCAACCACTCCACCAATTTCAAGTCGGTTAGGACATCTACTTTGTGCATGACACAAGTAATTTTTCCAACAATTGTTTACAGACAGATTATTTCAGTTATATTTCACTGTATCACAATTCCAGTGGGTCAGAAGTTTACATACACTAAGTTGACTGTGCTTTTAAACAGCTTGGAAAATTCTAGAAAATGATGTCATGGCTTTAGAAGCTTCTGCTAGGCTAATTGACATCATTTTAGTCAATTGGAGGTGTGCCTGTGGATGTATTTCAAGGCCTACCTTCAAACTCAGTGCCTCTTTGCTTGACATCATGGGAAAATCAAAAGAAATCAGCCAAGATCTCAGAAAAAAAATTGTAGACTTCCACAAGTCTGGTTCATCCTTGGCAGCAATTTCCAAACACCTGAAGGTACCATGTTCATCTGTACAAACAATAGTACGCAGGTATAAATACCATGGGACCACGCAGCCATCATACCGCTCAGGAAGGAGATGCGTTCTGGTGCGAAAAGTGCAAATCAATCCCAGAACAACTGCAAAGGACCTTGTGAAAATCCTGGAGGAAACAGGTACAAAAGTATCTATATCCACAGCAAAAATGAGTCCTCAGCAAGGAAGAAGCCACTGCTCCAAAACCTACGGTTTGCAACTGCACATGGGGACAAAGATTGTACTTTTTGGAGAAATTTCCTCTGGTCTGATGAAACAAAAAAATAACTGTTTGGCCATAATGACCATCATTATGTTTGGAGGAAAAAGGGGGGGCTTGCAAGTCGAAGAACATCATCCCAACCATGAAGCACAGGGGTGGCAGCATCATGTTGTGGGGGTGCTTTGCTGCAGGAGGGACTGGTGCACTTCACAAAATTGATGGCATCATGAGGGAAGAAAATTATGTGGATATATTGAAGCAACATCTCAAGACATCAGTCAGCAAGTTAAAGCTTGATCGCAAATGGGTCTTCCAAATGGACAATGACCTCAAGCATACTTCCAAAGTTGTGGCAAAATGGCTTAAGGACAACAAAGTCAAGGTATTGGAGTGGCCATCACAAAGCCCTGACCTCAATCCTATAGAAAATTTGTGGGCAGAACTGAAAATGCGTGTGCGAGCAAGGAGGCCGACAAACCTGACTCAGTTACACCAGCTCTGTCAGGAGGAACGGGCCAAATTTATTGTAGAAGGCAACCTGAAACGTTTGACCCAAGTTAAACAATTAAAGGCAATGCTACCAAATACTAATTGAGTGTATGTAAACTTCTGACCTACTGGAAATGTGATGAAAGAAATAAAAGCTGAAATAAATAATTCTCTCTACTATTATTCTGACATTTTACATTGTTAAAATAAATTGGTGATCCTAACTGAACAAAGACAGGGAATTTTTACTCAGATTAAATGACAGGAATTGCAAAAAACTGAGTTTAAATGTATTTGGCTAAGGTGTATGTAAACTTCCGACTTCAACTGCACATTTATCCAGACTCTACACAAACACACTCACATACATGCTGCTGCTACTCTATTTGTCATATATTCCGATGCCTAGTCACCTTACATACTGTATCTACCTCTATCACTCCAGTATCCCTGCACATTGTAAATATGGTTACTGGAACTGACTGACCCTGTATATAGTATGCTTACTTTCTCGTGTTCTTTTTTCTTATGTTATTTTTCTACCTTACAGTGCATTTGGAAAGTATTCAGGCCCCTTCTCTTTTTCCACATTTTGTTACGTTACAGCCTTATTCTGAAAGGATTTTTGAAAATTTCAGCAATCTACACACAATACTGACAAAGTAAAAACAGGTTTTTAGAAAGACCCATTGCGATGACTCGAAATTGAGCTCAAGTGCATCCTGTTTTTATTGATCATTCTTGACATGTTTCTACAACTTGATTGGATTCCACCTGTGGTAAATGCAATTGATTGGACATGATTTAGAAAGGCACACACTTGTCTGTCTATATAAAGGTCCCACAGTTGACAGTGCATGTCAGAACAAAAACCAAGCCATGAAGTTGAAGGAATTGTCCATAGAGCTCCGAGACAGGACTGTGTCGAGGCACAGATCTGGGGAGGTGTACCAAAACATTTCAGCAGCATTGAAGGTCCCCAAGAACACACTGGCCTCCACCATACTTAAATGTTAACAAGGTTTGAACAACCAAGACTCTATTCCTAGAGCTGGCCGCCTTGGTCAGGGAGGTGACCAAGAAGCCGATGGTCACTCTGACAGAGCTCCAGAGTTCCTCTGTGGAGATGAGAACCTTCCAGAAGGACAACCATCTCTGCAGCACTCTACCAATCAGGCCTTTATGGTAGAGTGGCCAGATGGAAGCCACTCCTCAGTGAAAGGCATGACAGCCCACTTGGAGTTTAACAAAAATAATCTAAAGGACTCTGACCATGGGAAACCAAGATTGGACTCGTTGGTCTGAATGCCAAGCGTCATATCTGGAGGAAACCTAGCACCATCCCTACGGTGAAGCATGGTGGTGGAAGCATCATGCCATGCTCTGGGGATATTTTTGAGAGGCAGGGACTGGGAAACTAGTCAGGATTGAGGAAAATATGAACAGAGCAAAGTACAGAGAGAGATCCTTGAAGAAAACCTGCTCCAGAGCACTCAAGGCCTCAGAATGGGGTGAAGGTTCACCTTCCAACAGGACAACAACCCTAAGCACACAGCCAAGACAGTGGTGGAGTGGTTTTGTGACAAGTCTCAATGTCCTTGAGTGACCCAGCAAGAGCCTGTACTTGAACACGAACGAAAACGTTTGGAGAGACCTGAAAATAGCTATGCAGCGACGCTCCCCATCCATTCTGAGAGCTTGAGAGGGTCTTCAGAAAGAATGGGAGAAACTCCCCAAATACAGGTGCTCCAAATTTGTAGCTGGCAAAAGAAAAAAAGTAAAAAAGTTTTTGCTTTGTCATTATGGGGTATTGTATGTAGATTGATGAGGGGAACAAAAGCTATTTAATCCATTTTAAAATAAGGCTATAACGTAACAAAATGTGGGAAAAGTCAAGGATACTGAATACTTTCCAAATGCACAGTTTTTTTGTATTATGTTATTGATTACTGCATTGTTGGGTTCAAAGCTTGCAAAAAGGCATTTCATTGTACATGTGAACGTGACATTAACTTGGGGGAAAAAAACAGATCGGCTGTCTTTGTATGCTTCACTGTGTGGAATTTTTGGAGAGGAGCATCTAACACTGCTTTGTGTGAATACCAGTGTCTAACAAGTCGCCTCAGGCTCCTTATGCGTGTAAATCTTAAATTGGGTAAATAAAACGTGAACTGACTCATAAGTATTTTCCCACTGAAAAAGCTCCTGTAGTGACAGACAACATAGAATGTGAAATAAGCCACAACACTGCTCCTGGTAAAGATTACCAGCTTTCTCTTTTTATTGAAAAATATAGCTGTTATTTCAGAAGAGGAAGAGTGAGAGAGGTAAATATATATTAATATACAGTAGAACGAGAGAAAGAAGAAAAATAGCACATACTTGGCATAAAAACTGTAGCCACAGAAGGAAAATAAAATGTAACATTCTACAGCTGAGACTGAAAAAGAACAATCCTTTCCCCTTTTTACCTCAGGCCAGGACACTGAAATCCGCTTGCAGTTGAAAGCCACTTTACCTTCTGATGGCTATTACATTAGCGTCACTATGCCATAATGCCTATAACGAAACATAGCAATAGTCACCATTTTTCATAGATGATACAATTAGTATTTAACTACTTCTCATCAGCAGCAAATAACATGGTGGTGAAAAGGAAGGAGTGTTTTGACAGATGAAAATATCCCCATATTGGGTAAGAACAGAAGAGATTACAGCAGCTCAACCCACTTTCCATGGACAAATTCTACAACAAATGGAACAAGCAACAGAGTTTCAAATAACAAAGCAATCCCAAATTTGACCCATTTACAAATTAACAGTGCGAGAGGCCTGAGAATTATCGTAAGTAGCCTATACTGCTGTAGCCTGTAAATGTGTCATTCAAAAATCAAAATGTCAAAAAGGTTGACTATTACATAATTGGCACATTTACATCTGGTCATTTTAATCAATGAACTCGACTGATCTCTTTAATAGACATGTACACATGGAACTGACATACATAGCATGAACGCATGGCTGAGTGATGTCACATCCTGGAATTGTCCCTACCCTCACTTCAACACCATAGGATAATGTGTGCCCCCCCTCCCCTCCCCTCCCTCCCTCCCTTGCCCAACCAACACCATAACAGGAAACAAGAACAGTGCTCCCCCAGTGTCACAAATATAATTTCCTTTCACAGGCATAAAGGCAATAGATTACTCAGGGACCCAGGAAGGATTGAGCAGGTACTTCCTGCTTTACCATAACAGATGAGATCATAATCTGACCAAATGAATGAATGTCAGTGAGGGGGGGAGGGGGAACCTAGTCACACTGCATGCATCTCAAAAGGAACCCTATTTGCTATATGGGCCTTGGTCAAAAGTAGTGCTCTATCTAGGGAATAGGGTGCCATTTGGGATGCACGACTGTAGGAGAAACTAAACAGGTGCACCTGTCCTTTCCCAGACATGTGACTCATGAATGGATGAGTCGTTGGGTCAGTTACCGACCAATCAGCCAAATATGTTTATGAATGAGAGGGTGGAGTGAAGCCAGATGGTGTTGATTGAATCTTCTCCTACAGTAGCCCAGGCCTGCATGGCGCAATGGAGAGAGGTGGGTAACAGTCACTTATCACTAGTGTTCTCTTATTACTTATATCCTCCTCCCTTCAGACGTCTCTCCTCTTGCTCCTAACCTGCTGATCCTACAAGCCTGTGGTGTGTGTGGGGCAAGAGATGACCACATACAGATATAGTATCTTAATTAGATCACCCTGTTGCAGAACTTCCTGCGATGCAGGAAATGTAAAAGTTGTAGTGTATTCAAGGTTTAAAAAGGCTTTGAAGTTTAATTTCCACTTTGAAATGTCAGACTTGATTTTCCCTTATTAAAAATGTATCAACCCCTACAAAAATGTAGATGAATTATAATCCACATTTCCTAATGTAATTCCCATTTCCTGTTGCTGCAGGATTATTTGTAGCAAACTGGCTCAAATTAAGATCCTACATCTGTAGACATGACAGTCTACTACTGTACGGTCACCACTCTTGTTCACAACCACTTTCTCTGCTCCTGTAAATTGTCTTTTAAAAATCAGTTTCTAAAACACATGTACAATAAAAAGTGCTACTGGACACGATAGCGGCAACAAAAAGGGCACATTTTCTTAGCGAAATGTACATTTGTCCTTAATAATAAGTCAAGCAAAACAAAAACAAAAATAGAAAAAAATGTACATGAAAATTAAATAAAAGTGATTCTTTATGTACAATAGTGTTTTAGGGAGTGAGCCATCTTGCTATACCTTGGCAGTGCGAGCAGGGGATATATGACTGAGATCAGTGTGTGTTTCTATGTTTCTACTGAGTCCATTGATCTGAGCTAACAAAGTGTCATGGACTCATGGGCCTAACAAAACAACTCTAAAGCTAAGGCCTAAATTGGCTCACTGGGTTGGATAGTACCTTGGGGAGGATTTTGGAGATCTTTAGTTCATCCAAGCCTAACTTTAACAAAGCTCCCTATAAATCAAAATGATGGTGACTTAAAAAAACAGGGCACATCCAATAAGTAGTTTCTAACAAATTAAACTTTTGCCTCATTTATGACATCAGAGTGTGCTGGGTATGTATAGAGCATGTTTAGAAAACTGGTCCATTGTAAGTGAACAGTTGACACTAAAGCTGACTAATGGTTAGAATAATGATCCACCAAGTTGTGAAATTGATTTAGAACCTGCTAGAAGACCAACTTATCAATTATGTATGTGCATACAATGTATAAACGTAGGGGAAAAAAAGAAAAAAAATAACATTAACAAACCAATATTTTAACTGCATCTCACGATTCTCACTACACTCAACACACACAATTAATTCATGGCCCCAAGGCTATGCGGCTACGCTAGCTAAACCCTGGGATACTTTTCTGTTCTTCAGTTTATTTCCCCCCTCCAAAGCTGTGTGAGAAACATACCGTTCATCCCATTACATCATATGACCCGGCCTCCACCTAACGCATCACACCTCCCTCGAGGAGGACTGCCGTTTGATCAAAAGTGACCTCGGTCAACCTCCATACTTCCTCTGTTAAAGAATGTGACGATCAGTGACCGCTGGTTGGTGGTTGGCTTTCCCTTCCTTATTAATGCGCTATAAGGAATGTTAGGGAAGGGAAATCCTCTGGATGAAAAGACAATGGGGGCGTGGGTGGGATATGTTCATGTTGGATATAAGTGGATATGAGGGTTGAGATCCTTGAGATGTGCCCCCTTAAAGCATAAACACACTGATGACATATTGGAACATCATAATGACAGATCGTATTTCTACAAAAGGAAGTGAATAAGGCTCAGTAACAGATGGTGAGTGATTGAATCCTAATACAGGAAGTAAAGCAGAATAAGGTGTGCACATAGAGATTCTCTGGATAGATCCATATGTAAAAATGTAGGTGCACCAACCCTTCCCTCCCAGGCTTGTAGTAGCTTCAAAACTCATGAAGAATACTAGTCTCCATCCGTGTCCTCGCAAACCATGTTCTGGTGTCTTTATAAATCACGTTCTGTGTCGGTGGTGTTACAGCCCTGTTCTGTTTCACACCCTGATTTCATCTTCGTCCTCGTCCATAAAGGAGAAGTCTTTGTCATCCTCCCCCCCAACACCTGGAGAGCTGTACTTGGCGCTGTCCGTGTCCCCCTCCTGCAGGTGGTGGAGTGGTTTCTCCTCAAGAGCGGCGGAGCCGGAAGAGGAAAAAGAGCAGCTGTCCAGGTGGCTGTGGTAGTTCCTGGGAGGAGTGTAGGGGGGGTCTGCCATGATTTTCTGCTGGGGATAGGTGCTGCGTGGGGGCCTGACTGGCGGCTGTAGATCTACCTGGTCCTCAACATTGTCCTCCGTGGTGGGAGGACTGAGGGGGGGTGACCCACGGCCCTCGCTGCCCTTCCCCTCCTCGTATCCCAGGTCGTCCTCCTCCCAGCCCTTCTTCTCCATGACGCTGAGGATGTCCCCCAGCATAGAGGGACCCAGGTCGATGTGGAACGACATGATGGATTCCGCATGCTTCATCCCACCACCTCGAAGATGGGACGGTGGCAGGTCAGTCAGTTCGCCGAAGTTCCGCTCCTCGAACTCCAGGTCCATGGCCGCGGCACCGTTGATCGGTTTTCTGATTCCTTCGACCTCGGGCAGCTTCTTCAGAGGGCTGGAGGAGACGCTCTTGGGCATCGGGGGACCACCGCCCATCCTGCCCGCGTCCTCGTCGTTGAGGTAGGGCAGGGAGATGGCATTTTTCACAAAGTTTGGCGAGCCACCAGGGGGAGCCAACGCGTTCTCACCACGGTTCACCGACTGGGAGCGTTTACTGCTCCTGAAGGTTCGGGACAGCAGGCCTGGTTTGGGGACAGGTCCAGGGGAGCTCTGCTGCACCTCTGGAGCTGGTTCTTTAGGGGGCTCCCCAGACCGGGTACTGAGGAATGAGGTGTCCCCAAAGGCATCTCCGCCACGACCCACATGCATGGTGTGTCTGAAGTCCCCGAGAGGGGCGCTGATCATCTCTGCAGTCAGGTCGACTCGGGAGCGACGCTTGGACTGGTTCGAGGTTAGCTGCTTGAGGATAGGCATGGTGATGTCTGATGAAGTCACTCAGTGATATAATACTCAACAGGAACAGTTCAACAAAGAAACTCCTGGTTGATGCTAAGTATTATGAGATGTTTGTGTCTTTCTCACGGTTAATTGTAAACTGGATTGTCAAGGCAAGGAGAAATCCAGGTGTCTGGAGTACACAGCCATTGTGGTCTGGCAAACAGCTATGTTGAGGTCTGGTGCAGATAATCCACAAATCAACCTAAGGGAATAACAGAAGAGAGGACACATTAAAACCACATTACAAGACCTATGCAAACCAACTCAGATCCTCAAAGTTGGCAGGGAACATGGAAACTAACTTAACACAGAGTGGCTTTGTCATTTTATTCCTTTGGACTGGAAGCAAACTGGAAATGACAGTAAACAGCAACTATTTCCAATCGCTGCTGATTGCATCTGAGGCACAGAATCAAGACAACTTTCTTAATCTATGCCGCTGTGCCTCAAATGTGGAAACTTTTGATGCCAGGCCGGGCCTTTTAAATAAAACCTCCAGTTGAGTGGTTCATTTTTTTCTCACTTAACTGAAACTCGTTCACCTTCCAAGTTTTAAAAAACTGGGAAACACACAAGTCCTTGATTGTAATACATTGGTATTCATGACCATACTTGATTTCTTAAAAATGGTACTTCCAAGCTCCCAAAAATGTTGAAATATTGTTTAAAAGCGGCAGCCGGAATATTAATCAGTTTAGCTTTTCAATTTTTAGGAGGCGGCTGTCTGTCGTCTGAAGTCCGCGCTGCCAATACAGTACTCTGCTCCACTGCTGCAGTTCCCATTTGGGCCCCTGCATGCCTCCCTTTGTTACATGACCCTATGGTCCCAGGATACTGAGAGCCCAGTGGCTCCAGCTGCCAGGGATAAAGACAGGATGGAAAAAGGAATGGAGAGGAGCATCATTTCTTCAGCAGCTTGGATTAATTTAGAGCAACAGATCACTGTCACTGACTGACTATTGTTCTGCTCGCACCCTTCTGTCACCGGCAGATCAACTCGGTCTTGGCTTTTTCTCTCCCTCCGTGTGTGGCTCTCATTTCACACACCTTTAAGAGGTTGTTTAAAGCTTACTCCCACCGCCACATCGTCCATATGGTCAAAGGTGACTTGCATTACTGAAAGCATGGCGTGACTGATCACTGTGTTCAGAACTTAAATTGTGATTAGAGTCAGGGACCCTGATAAGCCTACAGCACTGCCATTTGGAGATGATGTGGGGCGGCAGGGTAGCCTAGTGGTTAGAGCGTTAGACTAGTAACCGGAAGGTTGCAAGTTCAAATCCCCGAGCTGGCAAGGTACAAATCTGTCGTTCTGCCCCTGAACAGGCAGTTAACCCACTGTTCCTAGGCCGTCATTGAAAATAAGAATTTGTTCTTAACTGTCTTGCCTAGTTAAATAAAGGTAAAATTTAAAAAATTATGTACTGCTTACGTGCTCTGGATTTCACAGCAGATATTTTGATCTGCAACCCGGCAGCACTATGACCTATTACTCAATAAGCCAGACAATATGGGCCGTTTCAGAACCTGGTGAGACCGATTGGCCTGCTTAACCAGGCCAATCGGTCTGGTGTTTCATTGCTGGGTCAATGGTGACACGATCCCAAAACATAATGGTGTGAGTGGACAGATCAGCAAAGTTGGTGGCTTTTTGTCTTTTCCCTCAAGTAGGGCAGCAGCCTGCATGCATGCGCACACACACTTCACAGGCCTCCTCTCTGGTCTCGTGTGTTCATACCTCTGGATGAAATGGGGCCTCAGGTAACAATATTCCAAAAACAGGGTCTCCTTCAAACTTTTACATCTAAGACAACAAGGGCCGATTCGACTGAAAAGGCAACTGAAGCAGCAGAGAGAACAGACAGCTTTTTGATAGCCGTGTTAACCCAGTTCTTCTCCTTTCAAAAGGACAGAACATCCCTAAGGACAACTCAATTATCTTCTTGTCTGCCTACCATGGATGAACCTTTTTATTCAATAATCCTTCCTCAGTCATTAGGGTGTAGAGGTTTAGCCCCCTCAAGAAAGAATTCCCATTTAGACAGACACAATGAAAATATGAGCAAGGAGACTAAAACTGAGCATGAATGACTGCACAAGAGGTTTGCAAAAGTAGAAACGTAATAGTTTGTATTACGTCTTCACCAACAACTGAAACACTTTAGCCATTATGAAAGATCAAATTGTTTCAAAAACAACCAAACGAATTAGCTTGGTCATCACAGCTTTCAAGGGACACAATTGTGAAACCTCACATTGTGCTCTTGTGGCTAAGAGTCTCTTAAGTAGGCCTAGCTTACATTACTGCAGGGTGATCCATCATTACCCATTATTATCCAGACATATTATTACACAACTCACTATGCATGAGAACGCAATCCTCCAGCTGGCCTGCTTCTCCTCCACATGTCAGCGTCTCGGTCTCATTTAATGTGCAGGCCTATGACCTTAGCTGTGTAGTGTATCACTGCAGGCAAAGGACAACCCACTTATATAATCATAACACTTTAATACAACAACACGTTGCTTGCCAATCGTAGTGTAAGATTTAATAGGTTGACATTTTCAATAAGGCTGAAAAAGCAAAAGCAAGACAATATGTCACTGTCAACAACAGCAGTTAAGTTTACTACCTGGTAATAGCCTACACAGAGTACCCATGCCCATGTTTGCTAGGCCAGGAGGAAGCAGCCAACTAGGGAGACTTGGCAACATGGATTGACAACAGAGAGTGCCCTGTCCTGGATTTCAGTCAAGACTCCTCATGTGTCCCTCCCTGCCCTTAACTAGTTCTCTGCCCAGGTCTCCATGGCGACCTTAGGCCAAGTACTGCTTGGCTGCCCAGCTAGCTAACTTCCTGCCCGTAAGCCTCAGATAGTGGCCCTTATCCCCTCCAGGGTGACATCACCTTTTACTCATGGCTGCCTGCCATAGAACCATCTCAGTCCCAAATGGAATCCTATCCCTTATGGGTTCTGGTCAAAGCAGAGTACTATAAAGGGAATAGGGTGTCATATGGGATGCATGCCATGTCTCAGTCCCTACCTGTTGGGCTCAGAGTGGAATAAGAGGTAGAATACCACAATAGGACTGCTAAACTAGAGGCAATGGAATGCGTTTGATGTGATTCATCATTAGAAGATATTCATACTCTGGATAAAAGATCAGTCGGTTCTCCTCAAATATCAAAAGGGCCGAACCTCACACCTTGGGTCCTTATAAGAAATGGCCCATAATCTCTCCCCCCCCCCCCCCCCCCCCCCCCCCATGACAAAAGGAGAGGAGAAGACTCCAGGCAGCACTGTCATCTTCAATTACATCCTTTCAATAGGAGTTTACATAAATCATGCAAGCTATACGAAGCCACAGACATTCCACATCAAGCTCAAAACATTCCAAATGGATTGCCTATTTGTAGCCCCTTCGTTGCAGGCCAGGGGCGACAAAGCTGGGCAGTTAACGTTGAGCACCATTTCACCTCAGTGAAAAGTCCAGACAACTATAAAAATACTACTAAAAGCAAAAGCCAGGCCATTTGATTCTTTGCCTAGTGCGTCATGCATGGATGGGTAAGAGTAGTCACTTGGGAATCGACAACCAAGCTGTATGTCCCAAAATATGCTGCTCCCCACACCCACACGATCTAAAAACACAGCCGGCGTCTGGATTCCATCTCAGTAATCTTTCAAATGCTGCCCAGACCTGGACTAGTGGAGCAGGCCCTGCTAGCTGCACTCCAGACTTAGAGAAACACATATGAGATCACAAATCTTTGTTCAACTTCAAATATGGTGTCCAGATTCATTTCAGTAACTAGATAAACTGGGTGGAGACGAGAATGAGTGGAACGTGTGCTCAATCTGCGTTTTGAATCTGAGCGTCATGCCAACGCATTAGCCAGCGATGGTGACTTTATGTAACACACTTTGGAGCCACCCGACCAAATTCACATAGAAATGGGAGTTATAGATCGATCATTCTACTTGAAAGCAAAGTCTAAAAAGCAGAAGCAGTACATCTGTTGTGTATGACATTTCTATGCTGCCCGTTCTTAAGTTGATTTTTTCCGTCTTTTAGTTTAGGTTTTGTATACCAGCTTCAAAACAGCTGAAACAAAATGTTTGACTATGGAAAATATTTCACTGCGGTTTAGATGGTACAATGATTCTCTACACTATGCTATCTGATTTTGTCACGAACTGAAATTATGCGAACTATTCGAGTTTTAGCAACCAGGACATGGCGGAGTGATTTCTGCATAGTGCATCTTTAAGCACTCAAAGCATCACATGTTAGCAGATCCAACTGACAGAAAGGTCTATGGATGATTAACAGATTGTTATGGTCGCCCTCGCGCCAGGGCACCGACACAGAGGATGACGTCATCAAATGCCCGATTCATACTAAAAGGCTAACCCGACCCATACTGTGCTAACTTGGATATTTTTCTCTCCATATTTTCCTTGGTTCCTAGAACTACGGTGGACGTGTAAAGCAGCCAGCCCAGTACAGCTTAGCCTGTGCTGTTAATCAGGAACGTCCCCATTAACTTCTATATCACACACAATCAACCTCATACTCTGATAATCCTCCTGGTTTACCAGCTAGGCCACAATCCTACAACCATGTTCCAATCATGTTCCGCACCGATTACTATCCCTCTTTAGAAATGTCATCAAGTCAATCTTCAGTCTCTCCTTTCACAGCTGGACCACCTTGGAGAGAAACAAGCACACCTAGCATAGTTGTGGGCTGAATTTTTCAACAGAAAGAGAGAGAGAACATTACTTTTTCACGAGGCGGAAGGGAAGGCGCTGCAGGTGTATTGTGAACAGTTAGTGGATCTTACGCAACTGCAGAGTCACTGTAACATACTTTATGCCCTGTTAAGTATTGAATTCTGACTGGGCATAGTCTCATTTTAGTTAACATTGTTATCGGCTGTTAACTGTTAATAAGAAAAAGAAAAGAAAGAGTTGACATTCTTGCTCAATCAACAACAAAAAATGTAGTTTCCTTTTAGGTTTCCACAACCATTGCTCATACTACATGCTCCCAACATGTGTTAGCCATGTTCGGGTAAACTATGTCATGGCCTAACACAGTAATTATGTTAGACATGGTATATTACATTACCCATGTTTAGTTAATATCACACCTGGACGATGCCTTGTACACGCAAGCCCATGAGATCATTACTGTCGATTTGGCAAAAACATTTAAGGCTACTTACTTAAAATTGTGGTAATTTGGAATACTGAGGCCACATTCTTACTACTAGGGTGTAGTGAAAAGCTATAACTAGTCTAATCCATTTAACCAATGAGAGTATTCCTGTTCTGTTTACCTTGAACTGGTAAATCCCTCAGCTCCCCTACCCCCATCCCTCCCCATCACTGACCCGCCTTGAGAAACAACCCATATTGAGGTTATAATGTCATTAGGAGGATGGGGCTGCTGCAAGCTGTTACGGCCCATCAATGAAATTACAAATGAATTAAAACAAAGGCAACAAGTTCACAACTCCGGTGCCATCAGGGACCTTAATGGGCCCTGCAGGTCCACACATATCACAACATGCTGCTCTGTACACCCTTGTGTTAAACTAAGGAAATTGTGTTTCTATTGCTAGGGCTGACAGTGTGAGAACTTGTGAAGAGCAGAATCAACAACATCTGCATAATTGGGTTAAATGCAGAAAACACATTTCAGTTGAATACATTCAGCTGGGCAACTGACTAGGTACCCCCCTTTCCACTTAAAATCACCGCGTGGCTCAGTTGGTAGAGCATGACGCTGGCAACGTCAGGGTTGTGGGTTCGATTCCCATGGGGGTCCAGTACTGGAAAATAATAAATAAATAAAAAGTATCCACTAAGTTGCTCTGGATAAGAGTGTCTGCTAAATGACTCAAATGTAAATAAGCAAAACTGAACACCTTCTCACAAAGCAACTGTTGTTAAGCCATTGTTCAGTAAATGAGTAAGTACCCGTGCCCTGGCTTTGGCCCAAGTGAGACACTGGGTGTCGGCCCGCTTAGATGGAAACAGAAAAGTCTGGGCCTTTTGGATAAAACACTGGCGTAACTCCTATATGGAAGTGCATCATTAAGGACATTACTGTAGGTCAGCAGTGAAGCAGACATGTTACCCAACCTATATGGGTAATAACAGGTAGACCTGATATTGCTTGTTTTTCATGTTTTGATGGATAGACCTGTACCTTCCTGTAACTTAAATACAAACCATTGAATCTAAGCCAAACAATTATGGACCAATATTGCGACCTGGATATGTTTCCAGGAAATATCTAACAGTATTCTTACATGGTGAATTCAGGGCGATGTACGTAGGCATGATGTCAATATCATATCAAGTATAATCTGACAATGGCCATGTAAACAATAGTTATTCTGGGCACAGTGTCACATGTACACAGAGTGTTTTGTCTACGCAATGTCCCATTGTTCTCAGAGTAGTTACTTGCCATTGTCACCATAACCTGTTCTAGTTTATCTTCACAACCAAATGTGTTGGTATGTTATCTGAGGCTAGCCTTCATATGACTAATGAGAGAGAAAGAACTATGGAAATAAAGAGTGAGAGAACTATCCCTCCCTATATGGCGAAATGGTGTTGTCAGCTCCTGGTCCGTACTGACTCAGGCATCACTAACTATCAGCAAACAGAATGTGTAAATAATTACTAGGGTCAATCCCTGTAGGGCTTGTCCACAGCTAAGCCACAGCTAAGCTTGTTTACAACAACGCTCACTCAATGCGTTGAAAGTCGAAGCGAGTGAGAAAAGTCTTTGAACTAGAGCAATGTTGTTTACACTCGGGTTTTTTTCAGAATTGACAACTTCAACGGACACGGCTATCCTGACGACCTGTAGAATAAAACACTCGAAAAGGTCAATAGCCTGTGGCAAATACAAAACACTCAACAACTTTAGCCTATAGCATGGGGGTCAGGCTGACGGCAAGAGAGCGGTATAGTAACATTATCCCTGTCTGTGTGGGCTACCTGATTAACACAGGAGGTTGGTGGACAGCATGGTGAAGTGATGTAGAGAGTTCTGCAAGGCAAGCCTGGACAGCTGACTGAGTAAATAGACACACCTCAGCAGGAACACTATAGGAAGTGTGTGTCTAAACCCACCTAACAGGGCGCATGCACACAGAAACAACCCACAGGAGAATTAAGTGGAGCATGTTCAACAAGGGAACATAACTTCAGCATGCCTCAACCAGCAACTAGCCAGCAGTGTGTTACTCTACTCTGGGTGGCCCCCTCTCCAGCACACACACCCTACCCTCCACACCCACCCCACTATCCATTTCCCCCAGTGTCATGGTTCAAATCCATCTCATGTAACTTGCGGTTAGATTATTGTTGTTCATCCCTTGTTATATCCTCACCACTGCACTGCTAGCTAACCGTTAACTGTTGATCGCATGTAACACATTTCAGCCACGTGTTCCTGTGGCGGACTGCAGGAGAGAGATGTTTTTATTCTTTCCATATCCTGCCATCAGTCAGCAGCTAGGGGCTTCCAAAAAAAAACAGACTCACTACTAGTCTGCCTGCCTCCCCCCGCTGCGCTAGTTGACTGCTTTTAGAAACCTGCTACTCTTGCATGGTTGGACAAACCGTGTGTGGTTCAAACCTGGGTGGGCAGTGTGTGAAGTGATCTCAGCCATAACCAGCAATCAAATGGATGATGAACATGATGTTTCAGTCTTGTCAAAATCTCCCTCTGGACAAGATGATCCCCTGAGGCGTTCCCTCTGGACAAGATGATCCCCTGAGGCGTTCCCTCTGGACAAGATGATCCCCTGAGGCGTTCCCTCTGGACAAGATGATCCCCTGAGGCGTTCCCTCTGGACAAGATGATCCCCTGAGGCGTTCCCTCTGGATTCCACTCCGTTGTACCTCTATGAATAACATCCTGTGTGAGAAACGCCGCCACCGCTCATTCCCTCCTAAAGGAGTCGCACGCTTCCCATCCAGAACATATATTATGACCACATTTTGGTCTTGAACAACTGTTTCATTGGCTGTTCGTGCACAAATTATTTCTCAAGGCAAGTCGAAGACTTCGGAGTCGAAGTCTACGCCCGTTCATCGGCCAAATTCATTCTTCAATGAAGCGTTTGTCATTCAACACTTTTTTCCCAAGTGAAGGTATTTCGAGGGAGTATGCGAGCACACTCGTTCGCGGCTAGGCGCCAGCCGAACCAAAGCATGCGGAAGCCTTAAGGGCCAAGCCAACAGGGGGCCGGAGGCCAGCCAGGATAGGAGGCATACCGCCCTGTCCTTGTGGAGTAACAGGGACTTTTCTAAAGGAAAGACCGACGGGGGCACCAAAGAGAAACATAATAGGGGTGTGGTATGTTACCACTTTACACCCCCCCCCCCCCCCCCGCCCAGGAGGAATGCATGCCAACAGTTAATGAACACATGCTTTTACACTGTCCTCCAAATCTTGCATGCAGCGCTTGCTGTCATTATCCCCATAGAGGGGCACAGAAGGGGATTGAGTGTGTGAGAGATTAATAAGTGTATCTATTAGTATGCGTTTCACTTTTCTATTATTGCTCAATTTTTCTTTCTCTCTGCATTGTTGGGAAGGGCCCGTAAGCATTTCACTGTTAGTCCACACCTGGTGTTTACGAAGCATGTGACGTATAAAATGTAGATTTGATCTGAACCCCCTGCCTCTGTCAGAGAGGCCTAAGCAGCAGCTAAGAGGATACAGACCAGGGGGATGGACTCACTCAACAGGGTAACAGCTGCTTCATTATGGACGGACATTGGTGCTTAAATAGAACCTTTTTGCATAAAAGGAGAGGCTGGAACCCAAACTTTATTAGATTGGAAAAGATGCCCATACTACTGACAGAGTTGGGCTACAGTTTCCCTTGTAGTAGGAAAAAGACCATGACAATGTGCCATTTCATCAAAACTCAGGTGAAGTTATTACTACAACATTACTGGACAATGGAACAAATGGGAGAGCCACGCACAAACAGAGTGCTCACCCATGCCAGCTCGATTGCTCTGCCTGTGCCCCAGAATGAGCGGAGCAGCAGCTGATTTTTTTGTTGCCAAATCACCAGAAAGATAAGCAGATACCAGCGTTGTACTGTGCATAATCCAGCCAGCGCAGCAGCTACTGCTGATTAACACACAGTTACAGAGAAACTCATGGAGTTCCAACTGAGCAGCTCGCTCTCTCACTGACAAGAATGAGATAATAAAAAAAACGGCAAGGTGCGCTCTTTCAAAACACCAGCAGATGTCAACAAAACCTGGCCCCAAAGACAACACAGACAGCCTCACAGATATCTCTTTACTACTGCCACAATACAGCAGCAGTTTGACAAGCTGAAAAATCACTAAATAGGCTGGTCTGAGTGAGAGTCTGCCACAAACACTACAAAGCACCATAACACACATCGTTGGGTTGATTTAATTGAACCTGACTATATTGACCAGCATACTGTGTGCGCACACACACACACACACACACACACGTTTTATTTCATGCAACTTTGCAGGAATGCCCAGTTCAGGCCCAGCAGATGGGGATGGGTTACAGGCCTCAGCTCACCTACACTCACACACGCCAGACAGCCTTCTCCCGGGAAAGTGACAGCTGGATGATAGGGATGTGACATTTGCCCGGGGAGGACTGGGTAATAGGACACATTTGCCAGGGGAGGACGGAGGAATAGGACACATTTGCCAGGTGAGGACTAGGACACGTTTGCCAGGGGAGGACTAGGACACATTTGCCAGGGGAGGACGGGGGAATAGGACACATTTGCCAGGGGAGGACGGGGGAATAGGACACATTTGCCAGGGGAGGACTAGGACACGTTTGCCAGGGGAGGACGGGGGAATAGGACACATTTGCCAGGGGAGGACGGGGGAATAGGACACATTTGCCAGGGGAGGACGGGGGAATAGGACACATTTGCCAGGGGAGGACGGGGGAATAGGACACATTTGCCAGGGGAGGACTAGGACACGTTTGCCAGGGGAGGACTAGGACACATTTGCCAGGGGAGGACGGGGAAATAGGACACATTTGCCTGGGGAGGACAGGGAATAGGACACGTTTGCCAGGGGAGGACGGAGGAATAGGACACGTTTGCCAGGGGAGGACGGAGGAATAGGACACGTTTGCCAGGGGAGGACGGAGGAATAGGACACGTTTGCCAGGGGAGTACGGAGGAATAGGACACGTTTGCCAGGGGAGGACGGAGGAATAGGACACGTTTGCCAGGGGAGGACGGAGGAATAGGACACATTTGCCAGGTGAGGACTAGGACACATTTGCCAGGGGAGGATGGAGAAATAGGACACATTTGCCAGGGGAGGATGGAGAAATAGGACACATTTGCCAGGGGAGGACTAGGACACATTTGCCAGGGGAGGACGGGGAAAAAGGACACATTTGCCAGGGGAGGACGGGGGAATAGGACACATTTGCCAGGGGAGGACGGGGGAATAGGACACATTTGCCAGGGGAGGACGGGGGAATAGGACACATTTGCCAGGGGAGGACGGGGGAATAGGACACATTTGCCTGGGGAGGATGGAGGAATATGATCAATATGATGCAAACAAGTGGTATTGGTCCAGCCAGGTCCTGCTGAACAGATACTCAGACAGATGGTGTTTTCCATTAAGACTTACCCCACAACAGTGGGTCACCAGTGTTTTACCTTAATGTTAATGTACACTCTAGTGTTAGTGTTTCCATCAGGAGTGAGACACTAAAAAATTACAAAAATACATTCAAACTGAAATAATATTTCAGTGTGTGAGCGTTTTTCCTTTAAGTTGACAGTTAACTACTTAACAATGGCTGAGAGCTGAAAAGTACCAGTGGCCTTGCTTCTGCCCCAAGTTAGAGCAGGTCCACCGGAGCCATGGCCCAGTGAGACACGGGTAAAACACTGGGGTAAAACCCTGGGGTAAAACACTCATTGGAAATGCGCCACGAGTGTCACATCTAATGCATAGAGACAAATACTTTGAGACACTGTGGCACTTAATCACAAAATCAGTGGGCAGCACATGATCAGCCCGACGAGTCCCTCTTCTACCCACATACCACTCCTATCACACAGTCTCATTCGGTTTCCTTGTACTGTAACTATCCTCACCATCTTTCTCTATGTGGATTTGGCATTCAACTAACAAGCAGGTCTGATTTCCTAGAAAACTATAAATGATTTATGTTTGAAGACAGTGAGACAACATGCAGTAGAGCCCTGGGAGAATGTCTTCATGTATGTTTACTAGTCCGCAAGCTATAAGAGTGTGTGTGTGTGTGTGGGCGCATTAAACTCAGTCCATCAACAGCTCCTTACTCACACAGCCCCATATGGAGGTCAAGGGTCATAAAGGCTTTGCACAGTGCGCACGCATACACACAGCACTGAGTGTTACTGTGTTTGAGCAAAGCGAGAGGTAGAATCGCTAATCTTGATCACATAATGAGTAGCTAGTTGGGCTTTCCCGAGTGGTGCAGCGGTCTAATGCAGTGCTGGAGGTGTCACTACTGACCCGGGTTCGATCCCAGGGTTAAGTGTGCGGGTGTTAAGGAGTGCAGTTTGGCGGGTCATGTTTCGGAGGAGGCAAGACTCGACCTTCACCTCTTCCGAGCCCGTTGGGGAGTTGCAGCGATGAGCGATGATCGATGATCCTAACTAGATCGCAATTGGATATCACGAAATTGGGGATACATAAAAAAAAAAAAAAAAAAATAATAATAATAATAATAATAATAATAATAATAAGTAGTTATTTGGGGTGCATTGCAAGGTGATTTGAAGTGATTCTTCACAGTCAGACTAAGATGTAAACACACGCTCTCTCACAGCTAACAAACACTGTCCCAGTCTGTCCCTATAGGCTACCACAAAGCCAGTGGAACTGACAAAGTCACTGAGATCACAATAGACCCAGATCAAAAAGAAACAAAGCAGGGCTTCCAGTGTAAAGGGAGACGGGAGCCAAACCTTAACGGGGTTCCACATACAGGACACACACGGCCATCTCCTGAGAACCAACCCAGTGGACATATCCGGCCAATCCAGCCCAGAACACCCTCTATTCATATTCACAGAGTAAAAGGACATGCATGACAAGGATACTGCTGACAGACAAAGGACTATTAGAGATATTCATTCATCAGGGTAGTGTTACTCCTGCCTATATAGACAGGTCTAAGGGCTCAGTGGTCTAGGAGTCACGGGATGGATAAGCCCTCTAATGGAGTGTCCAAGGCTAGCACAGAGGAGACCACTGGGGAGAGATGACGGCATTCCTTTGTCTTTTCAGCAGCTGAAGCCTACGCTTGAGAGACACCACCGGTTTCTAAGCCCATACGGAGGGAGAGAACGATGAGAGGGAACAATGGAGAACCACTGAACTGTGAACAGACCATAGCATTTCACTGATGGACAGACCAGATGCACACTACTCAGCACAATGTGTGTTTTGAATACATAGGACTCCTCTAGCGTCTAGCCTACACTATTGCTCAGCTGGCCGGCTACTAGGCCAGTCAAAGCAGTGGCGGTGTGTCAGAGTTGAACCATTAACCCTGACCGGGTTAACCTTGTCTCCATAGAGACCTTTTATCAAATCAGGACACAGACAACCGAGTCCCACCATAAGGAGGGACAATTCAACTTGGAATCTACAAAAAGTGTAAACACTGCTGCATCAATTACATATTGTAATGACCGTGAGAACACAAACACAACCCGAAAACACTGTTCAATTTGGTTGAAGAGACACTGATGTCCCCCCACCAAAGTCAACCATTTTTCGACTATAGAGCCAATTTATGGAGACAAAATTAGATCGCATAAAGACTCAGGGTTCTCTTTCTCAAGAGTGTGTTGGTGAGGTAGGGTCGAGGTTGGGTTTCATGACTCCAGCTGTAAGTATGCATCTCCTTTCAGGTGGAGTCCTCACTGGAATGCTTGAATCACTGGGTGGCTGTGACAAATGTTTCAAAACATGTTGGGAGGTTCAGGTGTTCGGTGACAGATTCCAGTGAATGGGCAGAGCAGAGTAGGACAGGTGTGTCGAGTTGTGTCATTTCATGGTGACACAAGGAATGTATTGTACTGTGACAAGTGACAGTCCCACAAACTACTGATGATGCCTCAGGACGTGACTCACCCTGAGAAAATGACTTTTTGTCTTTTCTTTTGAGCTCAGGACATGCTAATAAGGTAGTATTATCAGAAATTTCACAGCTTCTCCACATCCATTCTCTAAACACTTGTCATAATAATGAGTCATTCAAACCTAAAACTTCAGGCTAAAAACTGTACTGTAGAAGCTGTGTGTAAAATAGCTGCTGGTCAAGTGCTACAGTATAACCAGTAGTCCAACAACCATTAGATCACAATCAATCTTGTCAAGCAGAAACTGAATACAGCAGCCCGGAGTAGTGTTGAACCACAGATTCATACATTTCCAGCCAAACCGGCTATGTATCTAAATGCTTGTCAAATGACATTGACCGTAACCAAAGCAGGTAGGTTTTTGGAATGCACTGTATAGAAATCAGGTGCATCTCAACACGGCGCTAAGAGCCAGCTAGCTTCTGAGTATCATCCTACCTATCCCTGGCTAAACTCTGTCCTTTACGGCAAGGCCCAGAGCATTTGATGGGGTTGTAACCAGTGTTCATTTTGTTTAGTCATAGTAGGGCTGTGGCCGCCATGAAAATTGTCAGTCGGTGATTGTCAAGCAAATAACTGCTGGTCTCACGGTAATTGACCGTTAATTAATAAACACATTTAGCATCTCCTGGCTTCCACACATAGCCTACAAGCCACTGATGCAGACCTTTGGAACATCTACATTTAAAAAAAATCTAAATCAATCCATTTAATATAGCCTACACCATCACATTAAATCCATTATTCGTTTAAGGAAAGGTCTATAGAAGCATGATATGAAGAAATTTTTTATTTCAGAAGAACAGAATGCCATACGGCTGTGGGCTACACTAGTTCATTTAGCAGACAAGATTTGCTTAGAATTATGTGGCATTATTTTATACACTGCTCAAAAACATAAAGGGAACACTTAAACAACACAATGTAACTCCAAGTCAATCATACTTCTGTGAATTCAAACTGTCCACTTAGGAAGCAACACTGATTGACAATAAATTTCACATGCTGTTGTGCAAATGGAAGAGACAACAGGTGGAAATTATAGGCAATTAGCAAGACACCCCCAATAAAGGAGTGGTTCTGCAGGTGGTGACCACAGACCACTTCAGTTCCTATGCTTCCTGGCTGATGTTTTGGTCACTTTTGAATGCTGGCGGTGCTTTCACTCTAGTGGTAGCATGAGACGGAGTCTACAACCCACACAAGTGGCTCAGGTAGTGCAGCTCATCCAGGATGGCACATCAATGTGAGCTGTGGCAAGAAGGTTTGCTGTGTCTGTCAGCGTAGTGTCCAGAGCATGGAGGCGCCACCAGGAGACAGGCCAGTACAGGAGACGTGGAGGAGGCCGTAGGAGGGCAACAACCCAGCAGCAGGACCGCTACCTCCGCCTTTGTGCAAGGAGGAGCACTACCAGAGCCCTGCAAAATGACCTCCAGCAGGCCACAAATGTGCATGCGTCTGCTCAAACGGTCAGAACCAGACTCCCTGAGGGTCATATGAGGGCCCGATGTCCACAGGTGGGGGTTGTGCTTACAGCCCAACACCGTGCAGGATGTTTGGCATTTGCCAGAGAACACCAAGATTGGCAAATTCGCCACTGACGCCCTGTGCTCTTCACAGATGAAAGCAGGATCACACTGAGCACATGTGACAGAGTCTGGAGACGCCGTGGAGAATGTTCTGCTGCCTGCAACATCCTCCAGCATGACCAGTTTGGCAGTGGGTCAGTCATGGTGTGGGGTGGCATTTCTTTGGGGGGCCGCACAGCCCTCCATGTGCTCGCCAGAGGTAGCCTGACTGCCATTAGGTACCGTGATGAAATCCTCAGACCCCTTGTGAGACCGTATGCTGGTGCGGTTGGCCCTGGGTTCCTCCTAATGCAAGACATTGCTAGACCTCATGTGGCTGGAGTGTGTCAGCAGTTTCTGCAAGAGCAAGGCATTGATGCTATGGACTTGCCCGCCCGTTCCCCAGACCTGAATCCAATTGAGCACATTTGGGACATCATGTCTCGCTCCATCCAAAAACACCACACCACAGACTGTCCAGGAGTTGGCGGATGCTTTAGTCCAGGTCTGGGAGGAGATCCCTCAGGAGACCATCCGCCACCTTATCAGGAGCATGCCCAGGCGTTGTAGGGAGGTCATACAGGCACGTGGGGGCCACACACACTACTGAGCCTCATTTTGACTTGTTTTAAGGACATTACATCAAAGTTGGATCAGCCTGTAGTGTGGTTTTCCACTTTAATTTTGAGTGTGACTCCAAATCCAGACCTCCATGGGTTGATACAAATTATCAATGGAAATGAAATGTGTGATTTTGTGGTCAGCACATTCAACTATGTAAAGAAAAAAGTATTTAATAAGAACATTTTATTCATTCAGATCTAGGATGTGTTATTTTAGTGTTCCCTTTATTTTTTTGAGCAGTTTAGTATGAAGAATTACAACAGAACAACAGAACATAGCTGAATAAAATAGAAAGGATATTTTCTCCAGTCGATTTGAGGGAGTGTGTCGAGCGGTTAACAAAAGAAACAGGTCCTCCTATTATGCTTCATTTAGAGTTATTTATGACACTTTAGTTCTGATTTTTAATACATTCTAAGGCTGCATAATATGATCAATAACTTGAAATAAGTTGCATGAAAGACATGAGCTCTGCTTTGTTGTTTTTTTGCGTAGTTTGCACACACTTCATCAGTCTCTCATTTACAATTTGACAAGTACTTGATAATGCCTCGAATTTCCCGGTGGCATCCCCTTCATGTGGCCTTAATGCCCCTAAAAAAATCAATGCCTTTTGTAGCCAGTGGCCATTGTGCCCTTGGGCTGAATATAACAATGATCATTTCCATCTTCTGGCTGCGTGCTCCAAAGTACCTCTCCCTCACATGGCTCTCTTCGATAGCTCAATTCTTATTAGCTAATGCCCATCATGTGATCGGGTCGTTCTCACAGGCTGCAAGTGTAGACAGACACGTCAGGGACGCACCTGAATATTGAAGATGTTGAAGAAAAAAAGAACAACAAAAGTCCACATTTACTTTGTCAGACAAGATAAATAGGCCTAACAAACCTATGTCAATCTACTATCCCCCATAGTACAGTGGTCCGCAGTCGAACTATTCTATGCGAGAAATAAATATTCCAAGCATAGTCTGGGACAGTTGTGGGATGCGATAGATCCCAAATTAAATACAAAAGGTTGTATCAAAAAATGTTTTAAAAGCAATGAGGCTGATGCAACAGATCAGAATGTTTAGCTTAAAATATTGATAAACTATTAGGCAATTTCTTCACATTATAAGCGCAGGAATGTGCACACGGCAGTAGACTATGAGCTTGAATGCTCCAAAATGCAATCAATTAGCAGGAAAACACCATTCTCAAAAGTGACCGCAAATGCAACTATACATGTAATGCTTTTATTATAAAGGTGCATTTTTATGGTGAAAATTATCTTCCCCAAAGTTGAAACACACACATTGCGTATGTATGCCAGTTAGGCTCTACACCCCTCGTAAAGCAGATTGCACTTACTTTTAAAAGAAGTCATTTGGCCACTTTAGTTGTGATACAAACCTTATTAAAACATATAGGCCTATGGGGATAGTTACTTGAGGTGTGCGACTATGATTAGAAAGTCTCCAAAAAAGGCATGCGCTGTTTCTTGCCTTACTACACAAGCTGGGAATCATTCACAAGTGATAATGTATCATTCACAAGTGATAATGTATCATTCACAAGTGATAATGTATCATTCACAAGTGATAGGCTAATATTGTCACCCATCAGACTATTCTTGATTTAATCTCGTCTTTTCATATACACGTGTCAAATTAGTTTGGATTTAGAATAGACCACATCCTGCACCAGTCTCAAGAAAGGAGCAGGGGGGGGGGGGGGGGGGGGGGGGTAAATACATGTCATCTATGCATTTAAATAGCGAATGGAGGAAGCTTTTCCCATGGTTCATTTTAATGCCAGCCAGGTAGGCGATACTCCTGTTGTAAATATAAGCAATGTGCTTAATATTAAGAAAGTTGAGAAATAATTATAGTAGGCCTAGCCAATAGAAAGCAGATGGGGATCTTCCGCTTTCTAATAGATTCCATCAAAACCTTGCACGCAATTTCACAGTCTACAGAAATGTGGCGCAACATGACCTCATGGGCTTCCATGAAGTGTTTGATTCAATTTAATACATTTGCATTGATGTCAGAGTGATTAGAGAGACAATAGTGTGGAGTACCAGGCAGTTAGCAAGTTTGGTAGGCTAGTAATGACCATCAGCAGCATCAGAGCTTGAAGGAGCCCAATTACAGCGACTCAAACGGTCACGTGGAATTTGACTGCCGCCATGATTCGTGGCGGTAATACGGTCACCGTAACAGCCCTAAGTCAACGTCATTTTGACTAAAATATCATTAAGTCACATTTGAATAATGATTTAGTGCAGTTGTCAAAATGACAAACTGTGGGCCATTTTAGTCATCACATTTGTATTGCCTCATGAACCTATAGTCAACATAACATCACTGACTTCCATACATAGCCTTGTTCTACCAACATCTTTCTGCATAACATCCTATTCTCTTCCCAACCGCAGAAATATGACAAACATAAGAATTATCTTGCCATGTAAATTCAGCCTACATAGACATTGTACATTAAATACAGAACAGACACAAGTATTGACAAAGTAGAACGGTTTGTACTTCAGTCACACAATTGTTAACAGACGCCTCAGCCACATTGCTGTCCAAAAGTAGAACGGGAGCTAATGACCGTTTCGCCCAGTGATGTAGTCAAGTCACTAAACCTAGAGTCCGAATCAAGTCCCAAGTACCCTGTGCGCGAGTCCACGTCCGAGTCACGAGTCCATGGCTGAAGTCCGAGTCATCGAATTCTGGTCCAGGTGCTCAGGTCTGAGTCACTGGGTCCCCATGAACTAAAAATAAAGTTATTTACCCAGTCAGATAATGTATATTGTAGTGGCAAGAGACATTTTTAAATTAATTGTTTGCTATCCCTTTTCCTTTCTGTGCCACCAAATGTTTGCATATAAGCTATTGGTAATGTTACCAGGGCCACATTCAGTTGCAAGACAGTCTCAAACGTTGCAGATAGAAATCTATGAATAGCGCCAACATTATTCCTTAAAATATTTTGTTCTACCTGAACATTTCAAAAATGTTGCGTCTTGCTGAACTTGCCCCAGGTTGTTAGCCATAGCTAGCTAATGAAGTGAGATGACTGAACATGGTGTAGCCTGAACAAATGATTTACGGTCCGGTCCGCAAGTAGCCTCGCTTTAAAATGACCCATGATATGCTTTATCAATGTCAAATCCAGCCAACAAAATGCTCAATAGAAAGAACACAAATGTTGAACGGTAAGGGCTAGAACCAAGCGGTTTCTCTGAAGAAAAGAATAGACTTGGCTACAGGACCTGGCTATGCAATGCAGTGGAGAAAGTGGGAGAGTTGAGCAAGACTACATATTCAAAGACAGCCTACTTTTCTATACTCGAGGGAAAGAAACAAACATAGCTAAACTGTGGTTTTATCTTTAAAAACTCAATGCTGCTATTGTTTTTATTTCATAAAGCAGCTTCTGTTTCTTAACCAAGGGTAGTTAACTAGAGAATGTTTTGCAACTAAATGTGGCCCCTAAACTAGAAGGCTGGTGACTGGTTAGCTACGGGAAAGCAAGAGTTGCCTGCGCGATGTGCCTCATTGCTTGCTCCCCCGCAGCTCACCAGCTGATGTAGGCTGTACAAGTTCAGCGCATCCTTCCCACTGCTGTACAGAACTGCACTTCGCATCTGTACTGCTAATTTTAAATTGTGCTACTAATATTAAAATTGTGCTGATCACTGAAGAGCTCACAATCTTTTAAAAAATAAAATAAATGTCGATTCCACTTTGAAGTGGTTCGAACCAGGGTATCTGAAGTGACGCCCCTAGCACTGAGATGCAGTGCCTTAGACCGCTGCGTCACTCGGGAGCCCCGAGATTGTTTTAGTTTGTAAACTAAAACAATCCATGTTCAAGTAAAAAGATTAACATGGCAATAAATAACGCAGCTGCAGCCAGAGTCCCCGGTGCCGTCACATTCAGAAATAAAAACAAATGGTTTAGTATTTACTTTAAAAGCGCTGACGAAGGCCAAGAGAACAAGAAACACTTTTCAGTGAGAAAACAGAAATCTCCCCCCTCCAAAAAAAAGACTTCTGTTTTCAAAGATGTAACCTACGATGTAATACGCAGTCATTTTATTAAGGAGAACAAAAACTAGTTAGAAAATCAACTATTCTTTAAATGTCTAAATATCGCATTTATTACACTTTCCTTTTCCGCATAATCAAATGGCCCATTTAGAACGGAAGTCATGGGTATTCGGACATGGCCATTATTTTTGTTGACGAAATTGCCACTTGTAGTAACCCACTGCACTAGAGCTACAGAGCCACAGGAGAACCCTGTAAGTAGCTCAGAGGAGGGTCATAGGATTACAGCCTAGTGACGACAAGAGCTGGAATGTGGTTGCTTTTTCCCCCCAAGGGTTAGCTAGCTAACTACAATCTCAGTTGACAGCGTCCATAACAGTTGCATAAATACATTTGTAAAAGACTCACGCCATAAATACGCATGTTTCCCGTTATACATCAGACCTGCTGTAAAACTGCATGAGTGAACGAGCATTAAAACTCTGCCCGGGAAACTCAGTCACCTTATGGTGACAATCATGCCCTTTATTTGCTGTATAATTTGGAACTATTGGCATTAGGCCACAGCATGCAAAAGAAGGATCGTTGTTCAATATTTAGTTTATCAACAGATTGTGTTTATATGTCCTGCTTTTGTTTAGGCTCTAAGATTAAACAGGCAACGATGTCACGCTCCTCTCTCACAGCAATACTGTGACCTACCCTCCTCTCTCACAGCAATACTGTGACCTACCCTCCTCTCTCACAGCAATACTGTGACCTACCCTCCTCTCTCACAGCAATACTGTGACCTACCCTCCTCTCTCACAGCAATACTGTGACCTACCCTCCTCTCTCACAGCAATACTGTGACCTACCCTCCTCTCTCACAGCAATACTGTGACCTACCCTCCTCTCTCACAGCAATACTGTGACCTACCCTCCTCTCTCACAGCAATACTGTGACCTACCCTCCTCTCTCACAGCAATACTGTGACCTACCCTCCTCTCTCACAGCAATACTGTGACCTACCCTCCTCTCTCACAGCAATACTGTGACCTACCCTCCTCTCTCACAGCAATACTGTGACCTACCCTCCTCTCTCACAGCAATACTGTGACCTACCCATACTGTTAAATAGTTTACATAAGCTACGCGTTTAGTTACTGTATTAGCAGAATGTTTTCATCTTTAGCAGTCATTTATGCTGCACCTGGAAAAGGATGGTCCATTTCTAAAAGAGACAACAATGGCAAATTGTTGTGGACTTGTCCACTGAATGTTTGAATTCAACAATGTTTGTCATGGACTTTTCTCCCTAACTGAAATATGATGGACTGAACGCGAATTGTGAAACATTGCAGGGCAGGCAAATAAAAATGCAATTACACTAGAAGATTATTTGTATATCTAATTATAAGATTCCTATGTGTAATTGTTTGTTCTCTTCTCAGTAAACAGCAAATTGTTGCATTCTTGTTAATTATTATGGATGCTTTTCATAATTTCCCCCATTTGCACAAGATACTTACTTGCCAGCTTGCAATATAATATTGTAGCGACTCGCAGATGTGCGTAGGCATGGTCTAAAGTCTGCAGGGAGGTGAGCACATTCTCAAGTTAAGTTACATTTTTATAAATGCCAACTTGTGTTAAAACTGGCCCAAGGTTTATAAATTAGGCACCTTGCAATTTCAGAAACATGTCATACTCATTCAAGTAGCAGCAGGTGAAGATGGCTAAGGCCCATAAAAATTAAGTTCAACACTTAAGTTCAAACAGGTCAAGTTCAAACACCTAAAAAGTACAAAGACGTCCATTTTCAAGTTAAACTGTTTCTTACTTCAATGTGGAAAAGGGTTCAACGGTTTTATGCCCTCGACAAGACATCTCGAAGTTCAAAGGCATCTGCTTCCCTTTCAGGAGAAAGGTAGTTCCTGTAATTGTGCAAGACACAATATCCCTGGTCTGGGACTCCAGTACTGTCCAAGATCAACAGGAGGGAATATAACAGGTCTACAGCCCTAAGAATCACTTTGAGGACAATGCAACTTCCACTGAACTCGTCTCACTCACAGTGAGATCACTGGGGAATTTGTTTGGCAACTCAAGAAAATGTACACAATTTGACTGAAAGACGCCTGAAGTCAGCGGTTTTATGAAAAGCAGCCGTGGTCAATGCGTCTGAATCCTCCCTCCCTCCTTCTCCAGTGGTGCAAACTGTAGGGAAAGCATGACCTCAGAGAAGTGCAGAGCAGAACTGGGCAGGTAGCCAGCTGAGCCCCTTTACTGTGCAGCAGCCAGCAGGAGCCTCAGCCTTCACAACACAGACCAGCAGGCAGCAGGTCCCATGCAGCTATAAAGCAGCAAGACTCCGGGAGAGATGACACACACTAATAGACACACAATAGATTGGGATGAAACGATCACTGGGAGACCCAGAGAGGCTTTTGAGGCAGAGTTGAGGAGGAGTCTGGAGTGTGTGCCAACTGTCAAAACAGCACACCAAATTGTAAGAGGAGAGCAAGGGAGGAAGAGATCGATAGTAGGTTAGGGTTGGTTAGTAGAGAGTGATATGAAGAGAACGGGAGAGCGAAGTATGAACATCAATGCAGTGTCACTCTCCCTAAAGCTCAGCTAGAAAGCCTGCGAGGACAGGACAGGCACACAGCTCCTCTAGTTCAGCGGCGGCTTGTCTGTCCATGAGCTGGAACACCCACACTGCACCACTTTCAGTTCCCCATTCTTCCGCATCTCCTCTCCAGGTGTCATGGGGTGAGGTTGTCTGCTAAATGCCAAACGCTGACCTTAGAATCCAGTACAGCTGAGTAGAGAGGGGTTACCAAGAGACCCAGACACCATCAATCACACAGCTTCAAATAAAGCAGTGCAACCCAACACCAAAACCCAGCTCATTTGTCGTCACGTCTCAATACTTTTGTTTCGAATAACAGTTGCTACGAGAAGGGAGGCGTACATGCATACTTATTGAACTTGTATTGAGAAACTACGTGGTCAATTGGGGGCTATGTTATGGCTGATACGGTTTACAGTTGATAATTCCCCTAAATACTTACAGTACATGATGACTCAAACACAACGCAATACCAGTTCCTGTAATTATCCATCAGGGCTAATCGAAATCACTCAGCTGATGTGATACCCGTCCACTGAGGAACAAGAGGGGTGCCAAGTTGTCTCAGGGCACATATAATGAACTGGAAAAACATACCATTTGGCTGTGGAAGAGGAGAGAGACACTCAGGGAAAACATGTTATAATAAACAAAAGCATCAACTCAGAATGACTCCAGGCTAGTTTGTTTAGCTTTTTGTACATTTCTGATCCTGTTCAAAATGGCTCATCGTTTCCCCACGTAGAGTCATTTTTGTGTAACCGGTCATACTAATGGATCAATGATGCACTATACCACATCTTCCATTTTCAGATTAAGCCAAGCATATAGCCAAGTCCTACAGGACATTCCGTCTACAATATTAACAAACTAGTTATATGGAGTGTTAATGTTTTTTCCCCTCAAAATAAACTACTTCATAATCTCAAATAAACATTTAAGCCTCTCCATATCCTCTTATGCTCAAATAAAGGAGGAATCAAGTACCTCACATTACTTTGATCTTCTCACAGATCTGTCCATCCAAGACTTCAAAACGCCTTGTAAACAACATGCTGAGCAATGTTGCACCTGGGCCTACTAGTCACATATCTCCCGCTTCAATGAATGCAGCCAGCACACGCTACTGTACTATAGAAGTAACAAAGCTGGGCCTACGCAACACATACATTAATCCTGTAGGTCATTGATTTAAAGTGGCAGAAAACCACTTTCAGACAACCAGCTCACCCAAGGTGAGGTTCAATTGTTGTACTGATGGGGGTCTTATCAAAACTAACCGAGATGATAATATATTTTGAACATACTCTGCGGTGGGTGGAGTTACAGACATTGATAAAGAGAAAAGGGGGAATCCTAGCCTGTATGGTTGGTTCATAGTTAACGCACAATGGACTACGGTCTCCCATAAAGGAACCAGCCAGTCAAACTGAACAAGCTGCACGGCGCTGGGATTTCCCGCAAACATATTTGACATTCAAATGAAATGTAAAAGGAAAAAGTATAATCTACCAACGTTGTCCTCCGATTCAACAGTAAAGCTATTTGAAAGTAAAATGAAAGATGTTATGATCCTCAATAATAAAATATGAAAAGTGTAAAAAAAAAAAAAAAAAAATCTGTATTCAAGCTCTTCAGCAGTTCAAACCATACAAATAGATCCACAATTATAATGCTACTTTCACTTCCTGACAGGGAGGTTAACAAAATTCCAATTAGATAAGAGAAAGTTGAATTTCACAATTGTACTCTGAACAGAGCGGGATTACATGTCACGTTAGGAAGAGGACACAACCGCTGTTAAAGGACAATGGATATCATCCTTTCACAGAATCAAATATCGTTAAAATAGTTTTTAAATCTGAGTACTTCACCTCCAAAGTGTTATGAATTTCCCACCAGCCCAGCAATAAGATAAGTTATCGGTGAGCTGTCCTCATGTACGTCCGTCAAGTTTGTAGTGCAGTGGCGCACAAAACAGTCCTTCCCACTCCTTTCTCTGAGCACCACCTCTCCCACCTCCTGCCGCGGTTCATTAAAGGGCCAGTAACAATTTATAGAGTCAAAAAGGAATAGCTGTGTACACGTTTTGACTAATTACATCTTACTTGATAAATCAAGTTGGCTTCTTTTTCATTTGTGAAGTTTCACATTCAGTTTCTACAAGTCATCATCTTCATAATCACCATCATCATCATCATCATTATCATCACCATCATAGTGATCATATGAAAGGTGCAATATGCAGAAATCGATCTGCTATTTCCTGGTCACAAAAATTCTAAAAGTTCACCTAATTTCAGTTTATGTGACAAAACAAGAAGTCATTGTGTAGAGATTGTACCTCCTAAACCGCTGTGAAATATATTTTCCATAACAAAAAAGATTGTCTTTTCAGCTGTTTAAAGCTGGTGTAAAAATACAAAAATGATACTTAAGCACGGGAAGCATAGAAATAGTGCAAATAGAACAGATCTACCACTTCTTAGACTTGCTTTCAATGAGAATGACAGATATATAACTCACATTTCTATGTGAATTTGGTGGGTTTGCCTAAAAAGGTGCATATTGCAGCTTTAACACAGTATAAAACAGTAACTAAGAGAAATCAGGCGACAACAACACTTTGTCGTTTTTTAAATATTTTTTTTTATTTCGGCAATAATGTATTTTTGTCATCATCAGATGGTGCCTTCAAATTATTTTATTTTTCTCATCATAGTATCATGAAGAATATATTTCATCACACAGAATACATACTCAGTATATTACAATAAATCCTGGTAGATACTATAGGTTTCCCATTTGGAATGCACACTGTCATTCTGAAGGTCCCACAGTCAGCTCCACCACTGTGTCTAGTAACTAGTTGAAAGGGCTTTTCCAATGGCACAGTATGAGATCATGATAACATAAAGATATTCTGAGAGAATATTGATCATCTCTGGGAAGGCTTGATATCACCAAAGCTATTCCTGTTCTATTGTTCCATAACCTTCTGTCAAATCAATCAGCATCATTCGTTTAAATCAATCGTACGTGAATGATTTCAAAAAGAAATTAATAAACATTTGGTGGACATAAGAGGAAAACACTAAAGCAAAAACAAAATCTGGCACTGTTGGTTTAATCAATTTTGAAAAAATTACTTTTTCATGTTGGACACTGCAAAACATATATTATCTTAATAAGCCACACCCATAGTGATGGAATGTTTTAGCTGTTCTCTATCAATTTTTTGTATAGAAATCGTTCGAGCCCTGGATGCTGATTGGCTGAAAGCCGTGGTATATGAGACAATATAACATTGGCATGATGCAAATCTACTTGTTTACTGTTCTAATTATGTTGGTAACCTGTTTATAATAGCTATGGCACCTCGGGGGTTAATGGTGTATTGCCAATATATCACGGCTATGGGCTGTATCCAGGCACTCCGTGTTGCGTTGTGCGCAAGAACAGCCCTTAGCCATGGTATATTGACCATATACCACACCCCCTCATGCCTTATTGCTTAAATATCCCACCGCTCCATGATTGGTCCCTCGCCCAGTCGATAACATCATCAGGGATCATTAGATATCATAATAGGCCAATTAGGGGTCCAGGATTTTATGGCTGGCTCTTGAAGTCGTGGTCCGTCAGAACTTCAATGGGACGGTGCCTAAATACAATGCTTTGATAGTGGTACCAATACCCCTCTACCCAGGGGGCCCAGGGATTTATGATTACTTCCTTGTGTGCCCCCTTGTGTTATCTAATCAAACATGGACTGTGTGTGTGTGTGCATGCGTAGGGGGTACAGGGACTTTAATGACCCAGAGGGAGGGGACCTGTAATTTCTTAAGTAGAACACATCTCACCCAGATTGTTCCACATGTGGTAAATTACCCCAAAAGGGTCCGGAAAAGCAATAACCTAGCTAATTAATTTATAATGGGCAGATTTAGCCAAAAAAGGAAACACTTGTGGACAGCTGTTTCACAGGACACGTGCAACTACAGCATGTGGTGAAAAATACATACAATTCAGAGAGAAGCAGCAAAATAGTAAATATATTTCAATTTCTGTGATTTGTAAAAGCAACTTTTTCCCTCTTATGGGGAGTCTCTTAGTTCCCACAGTAGTTCTGTCAGAAGCCACAGCCTACAACCTGGTCCATGTGTCCCAACTCCCCCAGCCAGGCATTAGGAGAAGGAGAGTCCTATTCAATCATGGAGGATCGCTTTATGAACAGTCACCAAGCCACAGATGGAAATGAGTGAAGTAGTCCCAAACTGGTTACCCATCATTAAACAGGCCCTGCTTTTCATCTTCCAAAGGCCTTTGAACTTTGCTTCTGTCAATATCTTTTAATGTCCTTTCCAGGCTGTATGTCTGTCTCTGAGGCTCAGAGAGGCTCTGTGAAGCTTTTCAGTACCTCTGAGGAGTCCCCTAACCCCAGTTAATGGGTATAGCCTCCTGCCTCTATCCCCCGTCTCTACCGTCAAGAGATATGTTTTCAACAAAAGGATTAACCAAAGGTGTAGGCCAGCCCATTCCAATCCCTGTACTCTATCTTCTCTATCCTCTGTCCTAACCAATCATATCCCTGGCTTGGACATTTTAGTAGGTTAGCGCTGGATCAGGTTGACTGGGATCACATTAGCTTCAACACCATCTGACACACATCCTCTACAAACAACATTATGGCACAGTCTGAGTCTGCCTGTGTCTACGACTTGGACAGAGGGATGGGGTTTGGACAGTCTGCTTAAAATAGTGATGAGCTGATGAATGATTTACTGTCATTGATGTTTTTCAACTCCCTCCTCTCCTTGAGATCATTGAGTTATGTCATTTCCCCTCATTACTCTCTCTCTCTCTCTCTCTCGTTTCACTGTAGCCTCTGTGTTACTCTGTTTGGCTTGGCCAGCTGGTTACAGGGGGATAGGGGTGAGAAAAGAGGGAGGGAGAGAGAGCAGGAAAAAACAAGAGAAAGTGAAAGTATTTCTTTGAGCACTAAGGCTTGCTGACAGACCAGACCAAGCCAGGCCATAAATAAGGTACTGTAATAAGGCTCTGTGTTCCTTCACCTTGATAAAGCGGTCCGAGTGGACTGGGCAAGGTTAGGAGGGGACAGCTGTAGCCACGTCAAATCATTTCACAGGCCTATTGATACGATTTATCACTCCCCGTTAACCATACACACAGGCAGCACCTACACACTGATGAAAGGCAGGTGGGTCACACAAACACTGACTTCATCCTCCTCAGTATTCCTCTGAAGTGTTGGATATCCCTATGTGAAAGACTTGTGGGCCGTTATAGGGAAACAATCTTAGATAATCATTGTTGCAAATTAGCTATTATTAGTTATAATTTCATGTGATGTTCCTACTCAACACATTCACTGTTTACTAAAAACATTGTCTCAGCGTATGTTACCATGGTTACAGTCATACAATTTAATTTCACTCTGCATTCACATCAACAGCATTCCTCCATACCCTTTAAAGTATCCATACCATTATTGAACATTTATTTATTTTGAGAAAAAACAGTGATCATAGACTACATGACCAAAAGTATATGGACACCTCCTCATCGAACAACTCATTCCAAAATCATGGGCATTAATATGAGTTGGTCCCCCCCCCTTGCTATAACCTCTGGGAAGGCTTTCCACTAGATGTTGGAACATGGTTGCGGGGGCTTCCATTCAGCCACAAGAGCATCAATGAGGTCAGACACTGATGTTGGGCGATAAGGTCGGGCTCGCAGTCGGCATTCCAATTCACCCCAAAGGTGTTTGATGGGGTTGAGGTCAGGGCTCTGTGCTGGCCAGTCAAGTTCTTCCACACCAATCTCAACAAACCATTTCTGTATGGATATCGCTTTGTGCACGGGCGCATTGTCATGCTGAAACAGGAAAGGGCCTTCCCCAAACTGTTGTCACAAAGTTGGAAGCACAGAGTCATCTAGAATGTCATTGTATGCTGTAGCTTTAAGGTTTTCCTTCACTGGACGGGGGCCTAGCCCGAACCATGAAAAACAGCCCAAGACCATTATTCCTCCTCCACCAAACTTTACAGTTGGCACTATGCATTGGGGAAGGTAGCGTTCTCCTGGCAGCCACCAAACCCAGATTAGTCCATCCGACTGCCAGATGGTGAAGCGTGATTTGTCCGCCCAGAGAACGCGTTTTCACTGCCCCAGAGTCCAATGGCGACGAGCTTTACACCACTCAAGTCAACGCTTGGCATTGCGTATGGTGATCTTAGGCTTGTGTGCGGCTGCTCAGCCATGGAAATCCATTTCATGAAGCTCCCGACGAACAGTTCTTGTGCTGACGTTGTTTCCAGAGGCAGTTTGGAACTCGGATGTAAGTGTTGCAATTGAGAATAGACCATTTTTACACGCTACGCACGTCATCACTCAGTGGTCCCATTCTGTGAGCTTGTATTGCCTACCACTTCACGGCTGAGCCGTTGTTGCTCCTAGATGTTTCCATTTCACAATAACAGCACTTTCAGTTGACCGGGGCAGCTCTAGCAGGGCAGACATTTTAGGAACTGGCTTGTTGGAAAGGTGGCATCCTATGACGGTGCCACTTTGAACGTCACTGAGCTCTTCAGTAAGGCCATTCTACTGCCAATGTTTGTCTATGGAGATTGCATGGCCATGTGCTCGATTTTATAAACTTGTCAGCAACGGGTGTGGCTGATATAGCTGAATCCACTAATTTGAAGACGGTCCACATACTTTTGTATATATCATGTATATCCATTCAGATTCTGTATAATGATTAGGATTATTTTGCGTACAGTGAAAACACCCCACAGAGAAAAAAGCAGATGAGAATTTTGGAATTCTGATAAAACTGTGACTTTACCAACACTGAGTCTGTACTTGTATGTCTATGTGCCCTGAGTCTGTGCTTGTAAGTGTATACATTACAGGTCAAAGGTTTGGACACACCTACTCATTCAAGTTTTTTATTTATTTGGACTATTTTCTACATTGTAGAATAATAGTGAAGACATCAAAACTATGAAATAACACATATGGAATCATGTACTAACCAAAAAGTTTTAAAAACATTTAAATATATTTTATATTTGAGATTCTTCTAAGTAGCCACCCTTTGCCTTGATGACAGCTTTGCACTCTCTTGGCATTCTCTCAACCAGCTTCACCACGAATGCATTTCATTTAACAGGTGTGCCTTGATTGTGGAATTTCTTTCCTTCTTAATGCATTTGAGCCAATCAGTTGTGTTGTGACAAGGTAGGGTTGGTATACAGAATATAGCCCCATTGGATAAAATACCAAGTCTCAATAATGGCAAGAACAGCTTAAGTAAGCAAAGAGAAACAACAGTCCATCATTACTATAAGACATGAAGGTCAGTATATCCAGAAAATCTGAAAAACTTTTAAAGTTTCTTCAAGTGCAGTCGCAAAAACTATCAAGCGCTATGATAAAACTGGCTCTCATGAGGACCGCCACAGGAAAGGAAGACCCAGAGTTACCTCTACTGCAGAGGATAATTTCATTAGAGTTAATTGCACCTCAGATTGCAGACCAAATAAATGCTTCACAGAGTTCAAGTAACAGACACATCTCAACATCAACTGTTCAGAGGAGACTGTGTGAATCAGGTCTTCATGGTCGAATTGGAGAAAAGAAACCACTACTAAAGGACACTAATAATAAGAAGAGACTTGCTTGGGTCAAGAACCATGAGCAATGGACATTAGACCGATGGAAATCTGTCCTTTGGTCTGATGAGTCCAAATTTGAGATTTTTGGTTCCAACTGCCGTTTCTTTGTGAAACGCAGAGTAGGTGAATGGATGATCTCTGCATGTGTGGTTCCTACCGTGAAGCATGGAGGAGGAGGTGTGATGGTGTGGGGGTGCTTTACTGGTGACACTGTCAGTGATTTAGGTAGAATTCAAGGCACACTTAACCAGCATGGCTACCACAGCATTCTGCAACACTACGCCATCCCATCTGGTTTGGGCTTAGTGGAACTATCATTTGTTTTTCAACAGGACAATGACTCAACACACCTCCAGGCTGTGTAAGGACTATTTGACCAAGGAGAGTGATGGAGTGCTGCATCAGATGACCTGGCCTCCACAATCAACCGACCTCAACCCAATTGAGATGGTTTGCGATCAGTTTGACCACAGAATGACGGAAAAGCAGCCAACAAGTGCTCAGCATATGTGGGAACTCCTTCAAAACTGTTGGAAAAGCATTCCTCAGGAAGCTGGTTGAGAGAATGCAAAGAGTGTGCAAAGCTGTCATCAAGGCAAAGGTTGGCTACTTTGAAGAATCTTAAATATAAAACTATTTTGATTTGTTTGGTTACTACATGATTCCATATGTGTTATTTCATCGTTTTGATGTCTTCACTATTATTCTGTAATGTAGAAAATGTAAAAATAAAGAAAACCCTTGAATGAGTAGGTGTGTCCAACATTTTTACCTGTACTGTATATACAGGTAAATGCCAAAATAAAGGTAACACCAGCATAAAGTCTCCTAAGGGTGTTGGGCTATCACGATCCACAAGAACAACTTCAATGTGCCTTGGCATAGATTCTGCTATTAGAGGGATTCGACACCATTCTTTCATGAGGAATTCCATAATTTGGTGTTTTGTTGATGGTGGTGAAAAACGCTGTCTCATGCACCCCTCCAGAATCTGCCATAAGTGACTGAGATGGCATATGGTTTGCACTGTTTTCATGCTCATCAAACCATTCAGTGACCACTCATACCCTGTGGATGGGGGCATTGTCATCCTATAGGGGCATAACCATGGTAGCCAAAATAATGGCTGCCCAGCATTTTTATACATGACCCTAAGCATGATGGGATGTTAATTGCTTAATTAACACAAGAACCACACCTGTATGGAAGCATGCTGCTTTCAATATACTTTGTATCCCTCATTCACTTGTGTTTCCATGATTTTGGCAGTTACCTATATGTGAAGTGCCTTTTCAGCTTGGCATGGAGGGCAGGCACCAGGTGGGCAGTGCCTACCTACCCTCCCTCTTCTTCTCCTGGGCATCCTGTACAGTCTCTTGTATCCATACACACAGTGGATGCTTTGTATAAAGCTTATGTGGAAGAAGTGTTATCATGAATTATTACATGTCAGCACAGACAATAGTCCCCTATTCAGATAGGATTCACAGTCAGTCACACCTGCATTGTGCATTTCATCATCATCATCATCATCGTTGTTACACAACGTGAGAGAAAGAGGTGAATCCATTCCATGACATCATCTCTTGGCACCGACTCAAAGGCTTCCTGCCCGTGATTATGATGTCACTAACAGAGAGCAGCACCTGATCCAAGTGAGAGACCTGCAGATGTGCCTATTCTCTGTCTGTTTTTCAAAATGGCCCCCGTGTCTGAGCCTGCTCTTATCTGTGTGACCCCGCATGTAGGAACCATTGAACTCAAAGAACACTTTAGGCTGTGTTTTTATCATGACACATTATATTATACATCATTACACATTCACTGTTAACGCTTAACGCTGTCTCAGTGTATTTTACCAGGGTTACACTCATACAATTTCAAGGCCCCTCTCCATTCATATCAACCCCTGCCCTATTTGTCTACCCCCCCCCCCCCCCCACTACTTCCATCCCTTCCCCCCCTTTGCAGTATCCATACAGTACCAGGAAACCCATTGAAAAATAATTTATTTTGGAAATGTATCGTGATCATATATCCATTCAGATTCTGTATAATGATAGGCTTATTTTGCGTACAGTGAAAACACCCCACAGAGAAAAAAGCAGATGAGAATTTTGGAATTATGATAAAACTGTGACTTTACCAACACTGAGTCTGTACTTGTATGTATGTGACTTTTCAGCTGGCCATGGAGGTGGGCAGTGCCTACCTGCCCTCCCTCTTCTTCTCCTGGGAATCCTGTACAGTCTCTTGTATCCAGACACACAGTGGATAATGCTAATGTTGAAGAAGTGTTATCATCAATAATCACACATCAGCACAGACAATAGTCTCATATTCAAGTAGGACTTACAGTCAGTCACACCTGCATTGTGCCTTTCGCTCATCATCATCTTCATCCTCATCATCATCATTGTCACACAATGTGAAAGAGGGAAGTGAATCCATTCCATGACATCTCTTTGCGCGAGCTCAAAGACTTCCCATGATGATGTCACTGACAGAGAGCAGCACCTGAGCCAAATGAGAGAGATCCCAAAGGGCCTGTAGATGAAGAGCTCCAGAAACTGCTTCTCCAATAGAAATCCCCGATCACGTTTGTCGGCGATGTCATGGCGACGTTAGCTAGCTATGCTCACGTGCGGGCCGTCAAATCAGAAACACCCCTTCGATATAAAGTCGTTTTTTGACTAAAATAAAAAGTGTCAGTATCACCTTCACAGGGTGGGAGTAATGACATGTTAAGACCTTGCCTTGAATCTACTCTGGGTTTGAAAACTCTGTGGAGACCAGCAGAACTGTCTATTTTCTGTCTGTTTTTAAAAATGGCCCCAGTGTCTGAGCCTGCAACTCTCTGTGTGCCCGCATGTAGGAACCATTGAACTCCAAGAACACTTAAGATGCTGGCTGTGTTTTTATAACTTCCACTCTTTATAGTTTGATGTGGAAGCAGGACAATGCCACTGTCTGATGTTGTTGTTGTGGGCCACTGGGCATGTGCGGTGGCGGTCTGTTGATGAGGGTTGTGAGTGAGTCGTGACTCCACAGGGTAGGTTAGATCGTCAGGGTAGGTAGAGCTTTTAGATGTCTTCCCACCCACCACCTGTCAGATCAAGGGAAGGCTCATAGTGGCTGATGAGCCCCTGTAGTAGTAATGACATTTGGGATGTGCACTATTTATTTATGTAGGGAATTGGTTGTCATTTGTGCCGCAGACCCTGGTAAGGTTCCAATCAGCAGTCTGTATTCTTAAGTGGTGTCAGATCTCACAATAACTATGTTATAATTAGGGATTAACACAGGAATCCGGGATCCCAGGATTTCCTGACCAAGCTCCTTCCCGATTCACGAGAAGGAAAATTACGATCACTGGAACAATAATATATCATTTCTTTGGAAGAATACAAAATACTCATGTGCGAATATCTGCATGAAATGGATTTTAACTATCCAACTTCATTCACACATTAGTCTAGGGATCACAACACAAGCAGCCTACCAAGTTAGTCTACTCAACACAAGTCCCCAATAAATGCCTTTTAATTTTTAACGGGCATTGTTGACTATCATGAAACTGTAGCAGGCTACACGCGACCTCTCAACGTAGTTATGGTAGGCAGTCTCCATCTCACATTCACAAATCTCCTAACTTTAGCTGTGTGGCACTGGCAGAAGCTCCAAAATATAAACTGCTTCTCACTGTTAACAAAACGACTGATACATTGTGTCTGCAATAGCGCTCAAGAGGAAATAGACATTTGCAACGTTATCCCATGATGTTACACTAACAAAAGCGAGGTCACGGGCTTTAGAGTCAGATTTGCGGGCAATTTATAAACTGCGGCTCCGTCCATGGTGCTGAATCTCCGCCGCTATTGCGGCCATTTGCTTATCTGTTTGTTTAGTGCAGCATCGGATATGTTCCCTGAGACCAAGTCACCACAATAAGCAGATTACCATGAAGTAAAAACAGCCACAACCTTCCTGCAATCCACTGATAGCCAGGTGCAAGGGGAGAGGGAAGGAACAACAAGCTGGCTGAAATATTTCAGTAAATGGTAGGCTAAAATGAATATAATTTTCACTAGGCTGTATAAGCTCATAACATTTTTACCAGTAGGCCAACAGTGCTTCATTGGCCTATATTACAACTAAAATACAGTGTCAAACAGTATGTGAAACCTTTAGAATTACCTGGATAAATTGGTCATTCAGCTAAATCACGGCAATAGACAAACACTGTGTGCTTATTAATCTAATAGCATACAAATTATTGTATTTTTCTTGTCGATATTGAATACATCATGTAAACTTTCACCTTGTAGGTTGGAAAAAAGTATGTGAACCCCGAGGCTAATGACTTCGCCAAAAGCTAATTGGATTCAGGAGTCAGCTAACCTGGAGTCCAATCAATGAGACGAGATTGGAGATGTTGGTTAGAGCTGCCCTGCCCTATAAAAAACACTCTCAAAATGTGAGTTTGCTATTCACAAGAAGCATTGCCTGATGTGAACCATGCCTTGAACAAAAGAGATCTCAGAAGACATAAGATTAAGAATTGTTGCATAAAGCTGGAAAGGGTTACAAAAGAATCTCTAAAAGCCTTGACGTTCATCAGTTCACTGTAAGACAAATTGTCTATAAATGGAGAAAGTTCCGCATTGTTGCTACTCTCCCTATGAGTAGCCGTCCTGCAAATATGACTGCAAGAGCACAGTGCAGAACGCTCAATGAGGTTATGAATAATTCTAGTGTCAGCTAAAGACTTACAGAAGTCTCTGGAACATGCTAACATCTCTGTTGACGAGTCTACGATACATATAACACCAAACAAGAATGTGTTCATGGGAGGACACCACGAAAGAAGCCACTGCTGTCCAAAAAAACCATTGCTGAACATCTGAAGTTCGCAAAAGAGCACCTAGATGTTCCACAGCGCTACTGGCAAAATATTCTGTGGACATATGAAACTAAAGTTGAGTTGTTTGGAAGGAAGGAACACACAAAACTATGTGTGGAGAAAAAAAGGCACTGCACACCAACGTCAAAACCTCATCCCAACTGTAAAGTATGGTTGGAGGGAGCATCAGTTGGAGGGAGCATCAGGGTTTGGGCTGCTTTGCTGCCTCAGAGCCTGGACAACTTGCTATCATCGATGGAAAAATGAATTCCCAAGTTTATCAAAACATTTTCCAGGAGATTGTAAGGCTATTTGTCCACCAATTGAAGCTCAACATAAGTTGGGTGATGCAACAGGACAACGACCCAAAACACAGAAGTAAATCAACAACAGAATGGCTTCAACAGAAGAAAACAAGCCTTCTGGAGTGGCCCAGTCAGAGTCCTGACCTCAACTCAAATGAGATGCTGTGGCATGACCTCAAGAGAGCGGTTCACACCAGACATCCCAAGAATATTGCTGAACTGAAACAGTTTTGTGAAGAGGAATGGTCCAAGATGTCTTCTGACCGTTGTGCAGGTCTGATCCGCAACTACAGAAAACGTTTGGTTGGGTTTATTGTTGCCAAAGGATGTGATTGTTTCAATAAAGACATTAAAACGTGTAATTGTTTGTGTGTTATTAGTTTAAGCAGGCTATGTTTGTCTATTGTTGTGATTTAGATGAAGATCAGATCAAATGTTAAGACCAATTTATGCAGAAATCCAGGTAATTCCAAAGGGTTCACATACTTAGTGTATTGACTGAGAACTTGTTTAATTGCAACAAATACAACAAGTAACTGTTAGATTCCTGTGTATATTTATAAATTTACAGTGGTATAACTCTGTCTGATTTTTTTTGCTGGTAATATAAGCTTTAAAATAGCATTTCCGGTTTGAATGGGAATAACAGGATTCCCGGGAAGGGCTTGTAATTTTGTCGGGAAGGAAAAGTGGTAGATTTTACGGAAAATATGAATCCCTATTTATAATCAATCAATGCATGTCTGATACACTGAAGGACATTGAAATACAAAACTTGAAGACCAACCTGAACATTTTCTCTTTAGACATATAGTACATTTCACTTCATCTCCCATCTCCTCCCTGGCCAGGTGACCGGCCCTTGTATAGTACGTACAGCACAGAGGCACAGAGATGTGACTTGCCTGTGACATCGAAATGCTGTCAGACTCAATTGTGCATGTGCTATAGGCTATGCCACGCCAGAGAGCTGATTCCAAGGAGGGTCATGGTCCATAGATCTTTGGGCAGAGGTCACTAACATGTCTCACATGAAGACAGAAACTTCCTTTGGCCAATTTGGACAGGCCCCGGCATCTAAAAAAACGCCAGAATAATGGTGGGCTCATTTCAGCCTCAATTTCCCCCCTCCTCGTTTTTCACTTTCATCACTTTGTCCTTTCTATACCCTGTGCCTCTCTCTATCATTCAAATTCGCTAGTATGGCTCCATTTTGGGATCCCACTTGGTGCTTGTTATCCGAGTGTGGATCGACGCCATGACACTTTTATCATCTTCTAGATATTTTTTTTCAAGAATATCTTGACTTTTTACAGAACCTAACTAGATTATTCTCTTGTTGAATGTGTGTAGAAGTGTAACAATGAAAAATAAAAATAAATAATATTTTTTTTAAAACTCATGCAACTTGATCAAGCAGCAACACTAACAGAAAAGCGAATAGATACTATCATGTTCTAAGGAGCTGTCTCAGTAGCTGTCGTCATTAAAAAATGAAAATAAAACTATACCAGCACACGCACACAAGAGGAAAAAAGTACTGAAAGAAAGTATGTAACTTCTGTCCTGTCTGTATACAGTATGTTCGTTAAAACATAACTCAGCAATAAAAAGAAAATAGAAATACAAGCAAGAATTGTTTTGAATAACACCAGCCATGACAGAAACCAAAATTAAAATGATAGACTTTGAGGGTTTGTTTGTCGTGTGTTTTGTGTTTACTCTCTAAACAAACACACATTGGGCTTTGTTTTCAGAAGGGAGCATGGATCCCTCTCTTTGCATCAAACGAAGGAAGAGAACCCGGCAATTGGGGCCCGAGATCCAGGGGCGGGGCTGGGGCTGCTGGGGGGCCAGTAGGACAGGGTGTTGGAGTGGCTGGAGGGGGTGGAGGTGGAGAGCTGCTGAGAGGGGGTGGGAGTCCGGCTGCCTTTAGGCCTGAAGAGACTACCTTGGCCCTGGGGTGGGAGGCCCTGGGGTTGGCCCTGGGCTTGACCCTGGGTCTGGAGCTTAAGCGGAGGGGTGGTGGAGGTGAGCTGGGGTGGCAATGGGGGCAGGGGTGGTGGTGGGGCGCAGGGCTCTGGGTCGCCTGACTCTGACTCAGTGTAGCTGTAGGCTTGAGCCCTGGAAATGCCTTTCTGTTGGCGGCGCCAGGAGTTGTAGTAGGTTGGGTCACTGATGTAGTGGCTCACGAAAGAGTGGGTCTTCTGTCTGTTCTGGTCCACCTCATACTCACTGTCACTGCCCTGAGAGGGGAGAGAGAGGGGGAGAGGGAAGGGGGAGAGGAGTGGGGGTGATGGGACAGGGGGAGGGAGAGAGCAAGAGAGGAGTTATTATCAGAATACTAGCACATACAATGCCTTCAGAAATAATTCAAACCCCTTGACTTTTCCACATTTTGTTGTGTTACAAAGTGGAATTAAAATATTTTAATTGTCTTTTTTTTGTCATTGATCTACACAAAATACTCTGTAATGTCAAAGTGGAATTAAAATTACAATATAATTTTTTTAATGGAAAATAAAACACTAATATATTTTGATTAGATGAGTATTCAACACCCTGAATCAATACATGTTAGAATCACCTTTAGCAGTGATTACAGCAACGTCTTTCTTTGCCCATGATAAAAAATATATATATATTCAAGCTTTGTCAAGTATTGTCATAGATTTTCAAGACAATTTAAGTCAAAACTGTAACTAGGCCACTCAGGAACATTCAATGTCGTCTTGGTATGTAAATCCATTGAATATTACATCTTGGCCTTGTGTTTTAGGTTATAGTCCTGCTGAAAGGTGGATTTATCTCCCAGTGTCTGTTGGAAAGCAGACTGAACCAGGTTTTGCTCTAAGACTTTGCCTGTGCTCAGCTCTATGCCATTTATTTGTATCCTAAAAAACTACCTAGACCTTGTGGATGACAAGCATACCCATAACATGATGCAACCACCACCATCCTTCAACTTGAGTATTGTTTGGATTTTCCCCAAACATAATGCCTTGTATTCAGGACTAAAAGTACATTCCTTTGACACATTTTTTTGCAGTATTACTTTAGTGCCTTACTGCAAACAGGATGCATGTTTTGGAATATTTTTTATTCTGTATAGGCTTCCTTCTTTTCACTCCATCATTTAGGTTAGTAATGTGGAGTAACTACAATGTTGTTAATCCATCCTCAGTTTTCTCCTACCACAGCCATTTAACTATGTAACTGGTTTAAAATCACCATTGGCGGGTCTCCCGAGTGGCACAGCGGTCTAAGGCACTGCATCCCAGTGCTAGACGGGCCCGCCTCCCGAGCCCATTGGGGAGTTGTAGCGATGAGACAAGAACGAAATGGCCTTGTGGTGAAATATCTTGGCGGGTGAGAGATTGTTCCATCTCAGACAGGGGACAAGGAGCGCGCAGGACTTCGCGCTGGAGTTCCGGACCTTGGCCGCTGGAGCAGGGTGGAACGACAGGGCCCTGATAGACCATTACAGATGTAGCCTGAGAGAGGACGTCCGTAGGGAGCTGGCCTCTCGGGATACTACACTTAGCCTGGATGGACTGATAGACCTGTCGATCCGGTTGGACCATCTGCTAGCTGCTCGCGGACGTTCTGAAAGGGTCCTGTCAGTTCTACCTCCTGACCCTCCTGCTCCTATCCCGATGGAGCTAGGAGGGACCGCGTCTAGGGAGATCGGAGGAGGAAGCTCCTCCTGTACCAGTTGTGGCCGGAGAGGGCACACGTCTGGTCGGTGCTGGAGGAATTCATCTGGGAATCGAGAGGGCAGGCAGAACACTCCTCGGTCACCCCAGGTGAGTAAGCACCACACTCTCCCAGAGTTTCCTGTTGGTCACATGTTCCTATTAATTTGTTTCCTTAATTATTCTCTTTCCCTCCAGCATAAGGCACTGGTAGATTCAGGCGCAGCTGGAAACTTTATAGATCGCGGACTCGCTCAGAGGTTGAGGATTCCGTTAGTAAAAGTAGACCCCCCTTTTGCCGTGCACTCTTTAGATAGTCGACCATTAGGGTCAGGGCTGGTGAGGAAAGCCACAGTTTCGTTGGAGATGATTACGCAGGGGAATCACAGGGAGCGAATTAGTTTGTTCCTTATCGATTCACCTGCGTTTCCAAAGGTACTGGGGATTCCCTGGCTAGCTATTCATAATCCTACGATTTCGTGGAAACAGGGAACTCTACAGGGGTGGTCTGATGAGTGTTCAGGCAGGTGTGTAGGGGTTTCCATCGGTGCGACAACGGTGGAGAGTCCAGACCAGGTTTCCACCGTGCGCATTCCAGCTGAGTATAATGATTTGGCTATCGTTTTCAGTAAAAAGAAGGCGACCCAATTACCACCCCATAGGCAGGGGGATTGCGTGATAAACCTCCAAGGTGACGCTGCACTCCCCAGGAGTCATGTGTATCCTTTGTCCCAGGAGGAGACGGTGGCTATGGAAACGTATATCACCGAGGCTCTGGGACAGGGGTACATTCGGCCCTCCATGTCACCTGTCTCTTCGAGTTTCTTTTTTGTGAAGAAAAAAGATGGTGGTTTACGTCTGTGTATTGATTATAGAGGTCTAAATTCCATCACGGTGGGTTTTAGTTACCCACTACCTCTCATTGCTACGGCAGTGGAATCATTTCACGGAGCGCAGTTCTTCACTAAACTGGATCTCAGGAGTGCTTATAATCTGGTGCGTATTCGGGATGGAGATGAGTGGAAAACTGCATTTAGCACTACTTCTGGCCATTATGAGTACCTCGTCATGCCATACGGTTTAAAGAATGCTCCAGCTATATTTCAATCCTTCGTGGATGAGATTCTCAGAGACCTGCATGGACAGGGTGTAGTGGTGTATATTGACGATATTTTGATCTACTCCGCTACACGCACTGCGCATGTATCTCTGGTGCGCAAGGTTCTTAGACGACTGCTGGAGCATGACCTGTATGTGAAGGCGGAGAAATGTGAGTTTTCCAAACAATCCGTTTCCTTCCTGGGTTATCGCATTTCCAGCTCTGGGTTGGTAATGGAGGGTGACCGCGTAAAGGCTGTGCGTAATTGGCCGACTCCGACCACGGTAAAGGAGGTGCAGCGGTTCTTGGGGTTTGCCAATTACTACCGGAGGTTTATCCAGGGTTTTGGTCAGGTAGCTGCCCCTATTACCTCACTGCTGAAGGGGGGGGCGGTGCGTTTACAGTGGTCATCAGAGGCGAACGGAGCTTTTCATAAGTTGAAGGCGATGTTTACTGAGGCGCCGGTGTTGGCGCATCCGGACCCTTCTTTGGCGTTTATAGTAGAGGTGGACGCTTCCGAGGCTGGGGTTGGAGCGGTGCTCTCACAGCGTTCGGGTGCGCCACCGAAGCTCCGCCCCTGTGCCTTTTTTTCGAAGAAGCTCGGGCCAGCGGAGCGGAATTATGATGTGGGGGATAGGGAGTTGTTGGCTATGGTTAAGGCCCTGAAGGTGTGGAGACACTGGCTTGAGGGGGCTAAGCACCCTTTCCTTATCTGGACTGACCACTGTAACCTGGAGTATATCCGATCAGCTAGGAGACTGAATCCTCGTCAGGCAAGGTGGGCCATGTTTTTCACCAGATTTCGTTTCACTATCTCGTATAGACCAGGTTCCCTCAACACTAAGGCCGACGCGCTGTCAAGACTCTATGACACTGAGGACAGGTCCATCGATCCTACTCCCATCATTCCGGCAGCTAAGCTGGTGGCACCAGTAGTATGGGATGTGGACGCGGACATCGAGCGGGCGCTAAGGGAGGAACCTGCGCTTCCACAGTGTCCTGAGGGTCGTAGGTACGTGCCGCTGGCTGTTCGTGATCAATTGATTCGATGGGCTCATTGTCTACCCTCGTCGGGTCACCCAGGTATTTTTAGGACAGTGCAAGGTCTTGAGAGGAAGTACTGGTGGCCCACTTTGAGGAGGGATGTGCGATTCTATGTTTCCTCCTGTTCGGTGTGCGCCCAGAGTAAGGCTCCTAGACACCTGCCAAGAGGTAAATTACAACCTCTTCCCGTTCCACAACGGCCGTGGACCCATCTATCGGTGGATTTTCTTGCTGACCTTCCCCCCTCTCAGGGTAACACAACAATCCTGGTCGTTGTGGATCGGTTCTCTAAGTCCTGCCGTCTTATCCCATTGCCCGGTCTCCCTACGGCCCTACAGACTGCGGAAGCTCTTTTCACCCATGTCTTCCGGCACTACGGGGTGCCCGAGGATATAGTTTCTGATCGGGGCCCCCAGTTTATCTCCCGTGTTTGGAGGGCATTTATGGAACGTCTGGGGATCTCGGTCAGCCTGACCTCAGGGTATCACCCGGAGAGTAATGGGCAGGTGGAGAGAGTGAACCAGGAGGTGGGTAGGTTTCTGCGGTCGTATTGCCAGGACCGGCCAGGGGAGTGGGCGAGATATATTCCCTGGGCAGAAATAGCCCAGAACTAAGCCACTCCTCTACCAACATGTCACCATTTGAGTGCGTGTTGGGGTACCAGCCAGTCCTGGCACCGTGGCATCAGAGCCAGACTGAGGCTCCTGCGGTGGAGGAGTGGGTGCAGCGCTCTAAGGAGACCTGGAGGGCTGTCCAAGAGTCATTACGCCAAGCGAGTATAAGGCAGAAGAAGAGCGCTGACCGTCACCACAGTGAGGCCCCCGTGTTTGCACCTGGGGACAGGGTCTGGCTCTCGACCCGAAACCTGCCCCTCCGCTTGCCCTGCCGGAAGCTGGGTCCGCAGTGTATAGGGCCATTTAAAGTCCTGAGGAGAATAAACGAGGTTTGTTATCGATTATTACTTCCTTCGTATTATCGTATTAACCCCTCGTTTCATGTGTCTCTTCTCAGGCCGGTGGTAGCTGGTCCCATGCAGGAAGGTGAGGTTCCGGAGGTTCCTCTGCCCCCTCTGGACATCGAGGGGTCCCCGGCGTACAAGATACGAGCTATTCTGGACTCGAGACGCCGGGTGAGGGGCTTGCAGTACCTCGTTGACTGGGAGGGGTACGGTCCGGAGGAGAGGTGCTGGGTTCCGGTGAGGGATATTCTAGATCCATCTATGTTGAGTGAGTTCCATCGCCTCCGTCCGGATCGCCCAGCGCCTCGGCCCCCGGGTCGTCCCCGAGGCCGGCGTCGGCGTGCTGCGGGAGCTGCGGGGGGTACTGTCACGAATATTACCGAAGGTGACTCCCCTTCTTGTTCGGGTGGCGCTCGGCGGTCGTCGTCGCCGGTCTACTAGCTATCGCCGATCCGTTGTTCTGTGTTCCTTTGGTTTTGTCTGATTGGTATCACCTGTTTCTTGTTTGGTTGTTAGGGGAGGGTTATATATAGTTCGTTCAGCCCGCTTCTGTTTCGTGCGGGCTTGTCAGTCTGTTTTGTTGGTTGAGTGTATTTTTGTTTGTATTTGGGTTTCACGCTGTCCGTTTATATTTTCTGATCATTTTAGTTTTTCTACTTTTGGTTTATGTTATGTTTCCGGGACATTAAAGCGTGTTTTTTCCCACATCTTTTGCTCTCTGCGCCTGACTCCACACCTCCTCACTCATTTCTCGTAACACACTGCAATTGTATGTGTGGGATATAGAGATTGGGTAGTAATTAAAAAAACATGTTAAACACCAATATTGCACACAGAGTGAGTCCATAAATCTTATTATCAGACTTGTTCAGCAAATGCTTATTGACTCAAGACATTTCAGCTTTTAATTTTTATTAATTTGTACAAATTTCAAAAAACACAATTCCACTTTGACATTATGGGCTATTGTGTGTAGATCAGTGACAAAACAAATCTCAATTTAATTCATTTTCAATTCAGGCTGTAATACAACAAAATGTGGAAAAAGACAAGGGGTGTGAATACTTTATGATGGCATTGTATTTCCCTGAGAAGTTAGAGATGTGATAATGTGTGTTATTGGGATGTTCAGAGCAAAGTGTCTTTCGATAACATACACACCCACCACCAAACACCCACGCCCCTACACCCACCCACCCACCCACCCACCCACCACCAAACACCCACACCCACCCACCCACCACCAAACACACAAGGTTGTCTATGCATGATCATGATTGGAGAGGAAGGTGACTCGTTACTGGACGTGCAGAGTAATCGGATCATTAACACAAGGGTTGAATGACTGGGTTTAACGTTAAATTAACCATCATCACTACAACAGCCCCATGTTGAGCTAACATCGACTATGGGCATCCATCATACACAGTACGACACCAGGAAGACACAGGAGAGATACCACAGGATCCTAGAGGAGTTTAACGGAAGGAGAAGAGAGGAGGAGAGGAAGAGAGGAGCAAGGGGGATGGGGGCTAGGGATAAGTCAGTCTGCTACTACCAGTCTACAGACACACAAGCAGGCAGAAAGCCACATATCCTCACCCAATTCAGTGGAAGCACACGCAGACCACCCGTCCCATACGAGAACACGAGGGCCTCCTATGGGTGACATGGACAAAGACATGCATGGTTTAAAACACCACAGTACAGTATGACGGCCACCATGATACCTCTTTGGTTCAGATCCCTCATTGGGACCATCATCACCACCACTTTAAGAGACGCTACACCGGTCAACTCACCTCCCTTAATAACATAATAAAATATGCCATTTAGGAGACGCTTTTATCCAACTCAACGTACAGCAGTTTGTGCATCCAATTTCTGGATTGGTAACCCTAGCGGGAACCGAAACCACAACCCAGACTGGCAAGCGTCACGCTCTACCAACTGAGGACCACTTGAGCCTTGTTCTACCAGCCATACCTGACACACACCACCTAAAACTGATCTGACAAACAAGCCTGTGTCCCCACTCTCCGAGGGTGTCGGGGGAGTTGGGATAATACACACTTGTACGTGTGTGAAATAGGACAACTATAAACAGAATTATATTATTATTATAGAATGTATTCTGTGAACTTCCTGCCCAAACTTAGGATGTAGGCTGCCACCCAATGTTCCTTTCCTTTCCATTTCATTCAAACAATCACAACAGGGATTTGAGTATTTCCAATAGGCACATTCTAGTCGCTGAACCCTTCATTTGTGTCTTTGCTAGATGCGTGGCCTATGCTCCTTTGTTTCGTGACACCCGACATTCCAGATGAACAAACAAGAAGCAACTATTTTACCACTCTGTGGGGTCTGTTCATGATCACCCAATCGGCCCAAAAGAAAGCTGCCAATCGACCAATCACAGCCAAAGATTGATGAGCTGGTTCACAAAAATGCTATCTCATACCAAAGGCAGTCGCTTTCATCATGTTCAGCTAAAATGCTAAGGCAGCATATAACAAAAGACAGTGTAACAAAGAGTTTTTCTTTTCCAGATAGTGTCAGTTTTCAGCAGCCCAGGGATGGTGGTGCTGATTTGGAGTGGTTCAAGTCTCTCTCTCTCTCGCTTTCTCTCTCTCTCTCTCTCTCTCCTTTTCTTGTGGCAACGGGTCACAAATACTGTTTCTGTGATGGCATACTGGTATTTCAGCCAATAGATGTGGGACATTATCAAAATTGTTTTTGTTTTCAAATTGATACATACATTTGGCAGGAGGTTAGGAAGTGCAGCTCAGTTTCCACCTCATTTTGTAGGCAGTGCGCCTGTCTTCTCTTGAGGGCCAAGTCTGTCTACGGCGACCTTTCTCAATAGCAAGGCTATGCTCACTGAGTCTGTACGTAGTCAAAGCTTTCCGTAATTTTGAGTCAGTCACAGTGGTCAGGTATTTTGCCACTGTGTACTCTCTCTCTCTCCCCCCCCTCCCCCTCTCTCTCTATTAAATTACATTTAAGGGCTTTATTGGCATTGGGAACATATATTCACACTGCCAAAGTAAGCGAAATAGATAATAAACATAAGTGAAATAAACAATAAAAAACTGTAAACATTACACTCACAAATGTTCCTCTCTCTCTCTTTTACTCCCTGTCCTCCTGCCCCCCCCCCCCCCCCCCCCAGGGCACTGGCATTGGCCCCTGACAAAGCAGAGAGCACACTCAGCTCTCATGCTATTGTACTACTGCACCTGTGTTACACATTGCCACGCTCATATTCCATCCTCCCCTGCCCCCGCCCCTTCATCGCCCCCCAATACCCCACCTCTCATCATCCACTACAGCTTTCATGCCAAACTACTATATTAATGTATGTCAAAAGAATTTAGAACAGCCAGAGGAGCTGACGACAGTGATAAATCACAGTAAAAGGCCACGGCTATCTGATTCCTAGAAAAATCCCCCTCCTCCTCTGTGCTCTCTTTCACCTCTTCTTTTCTTTCTACAGTGAATCAAAAACAGATATTGCATACAGAAAAGTCCTCAGCTTTTAACCACTTCAGTAGAGGGGGATGCTTCAAATATAGCACACTGTTTAACAGTTTCCCAACTTAATTTGAGCTGCTTAGCGAATAAATCTTGTGGTAATATCATTAGTTACATTAACATTTTTCTCTCTAGTGAGGAAATTCCCGATAAAAGGTTTTGCATCATCCAATGTGAAGTATCAATGGTCTCTGAGTGTCCCATTATAGCATTGTAGCTTCATTGTAAGCACTTCAACCCCACTAGGCAGAGATGGGACCGAATGAAAGGCATTCTTGTCATGCTTCCTCCACTTTCAGCAACACAACAAGAGACAAACAAGCAAAGCAGCCCTCACACTGATCTCAGAACAGATTAAGCCTCTCCATGTCAAGTGACATTACCTCACTCCAGAAGTATTAGCTAATTCTGTGTCCTGAAATGCTGCTGCTGTGCATGTTTGTGTACAGACTTTGAGCGTGGGAAGTTTGTTTTATGTGCATGTGTGTGTGTGTGTGTGTGTGTGTGTGTGTGTGTGTGTGTGTGTGTAGCTGGTTGACACACTGGATTGCATCCCACTCCGGCACACCCTCACTAGGGCTTTGGAGTGTGTGGGGAACAGATGTTTCGTTCTCCTGAAATGTTACCATCCACCCTCCCTCTCTTCCACCTCTCTCTCTTCCACCCTCCCTCCTTTCCCTTCCTCACTCCCTCTCTTCCACCCTCCCTACTTTCCCTTCCTCACTCCCTCTCTTCCACCCTCCCTCCTTTCCCTTCCTCACTCCCTCTCTTCCACCCTCCCTCCTTTCCCTTCCTCATTCCCTCTCTTTCACCCTGCCTCCTTTCCCTTCCTCACTCCCTCTCTTCCACCCTCCCTCCTTTCCCTTCCTCACTCCCTCTCTTCCACCCTCCCTCCTTTCCCTTCCTCACTCCCTCTCTTCCACCCTCCCTCCTTTCCCTTCCTCACTCCCTCTCTTCCACCCTCCCTACTTTCCCTTCCTCACTCCCTCTCTTCCACCCTCCCTCCTTTCCCTTCCTCACTCCCTCTCTTCCACCCTCCCTCCTTTCCCTTCCTCATTCCCTCTCTTTCACCCTGCCTCCTTTCCCTTCCTCACTCCCTCTCTTCCACCCTCCCTCTCTTCCACCCTCCCTCCTTTCCCTTCCTCACTCCCTCTCTTCCACCCTCCCTCCTTTCCCTTCCTCACTCCCTCTCTTCCACCCTCCCTCCTTTCCCTTCCTCACTCCCTCTCTTCCACCCTCCCTCCTTTCCCTTCCTCCCTCCCTCTCTTCCACCCTCCCTTCTTTCCCTTCCTCCCTCCCTCTCTTCCACCCTCCCTTCTTTCCCTTCCTCACTCCCTCTCTTCCACCCTCCCTTCTTTCCCTTCCTCACTCCCTCTCTTCCACCCTCCCTCTTTCCCTTCCTCACTCCCTCTCTTCCACCCTCCCTCTCTTCCACCCTCCCTCCTTTCCCTTTCTCACTCCCTCTCTTCCACCCTCCCTCCTTTCCCTTCCTCACTCCCTCTCTTCCACCCTTCCTCTCTTCCACCCACCCTCCCTCCTTTCCCTTTCTCACTCCCTCTTCCACCCTCCCTCCTTTCCCTTCCTCACTCCCTCTCTTCCACCCTCCCTCCTTTCCCTTCCTCACTCCCTCTCTTCCACCCTCCCTCTCTTCCACCCTCCCTCCTTTCCCTTCCTAACTCCCTCTCTTCCACCCTCCCTACTTTCCCTTCCTCACTCCCTCTCTTCCACCCTCCCTCTCTTCCCTTCCTCACTCCCTCTCTTCCACCCTCCCTTCTTTCCCTTCCTCACGCCCTTCTCTTCCACACTCCCTCTCTTCCACCCTCCCTCCTTTCCCTTCCTCACTCCCTCTCTTCCACCCTCCCTCCTTTCCCTTCCTCACTCCCTCTCTTCCACCCTCCCTCTCTTCCACCCTCCCTTCTTTCCCTTCCTCACTCCCTCTCTTCTACCCTCCCTCTATTCCACCCTCCCTCCTTTCCCTTCCTCACTCCCTCTCTTCCACCCTCCCTCCTTTCCCTTCCTCATTCTCTCCATTCCACATCCTTGTCCAAAAGAAACTAAAGGGTCCTATTGTGGAATCTACATTAAAATAAGATGTGTTAAATTATGCCTTGAGGTGGTACAGCCTGTGAAATGGTGATTCATTCGAACACATTAAAGGCTAATTATGGGAGATGCTATGAATGAGCCAAGGCTTTAGGCATGCAACTCAGCTCCACACAGTCCCCAGGGGAGTTACCCTTCTATCTAAGGAAAAGAGAGAGACACCATACCAGCCAGTGGCAGATCCAAGACTGCTCTTTGCATAATTATTATGTTAAGTAACTAGAGTATCTAGAGAGATTAAGACTTCATCTCATTAACATGTGGAATATTTCTGACTGACGTTTTCTTTGGCGGGGGGTGTTTTTCATTTTCACGTTGACAGCAACATAAGGTTGACATTTTATGCTGATGAATGGCTAAAATATGCTGCTGTCGACATCATCTGTATACTTCTGGCCCTTCTTTGTACACTGTGTTAACTATCCTCCAGACGAGCTTCAATGCCATACAACTCTCCTTCCATGGCCTCCAACTGCTCTTAAATGCAAGTAAAACTAAATGCATGCTCTTCAACCGATCGCTGCCCGCAACTGCCCGCCCGTCCAGCAACACTACTCTGGAAGGTTCTGACTTAGAATACAGTGGGGCAAAAAAGTATTTAGTCAGCCACCAATTGTGCAAGTTCTCCCACTTAAAAAGATGAGAGAGAGGCCTGTAATTTTCATCATAGGTACACTTCAACTATGACAGAAAAAAAGAGAAAAAAAATTCCAGAAAATCACATTGTAGGATTTTTAATGAATTTATTTGCAAATTATGGTGGAAAATAAGTATTTGGTCACCTACAAACAAGCAAGATTTCTGGCTCTCACAGACCTGTAACTTCTTCTTTAAGAGGCTCCTCTGTCCTCCACTCGTTACCTGTATTAATGGCACCTGTTTGAACTTTGGTCTTTCAGCATGACAAGGATCCCAAACACACCGCCCGGGCAACGAAGTTGAAAAGTTGAAAGTCCGTTTTGCCCAGCAACAGCCCCAAAACATCACTGCTCTAGAGGAGATCTGCATGGAGGAATGGGCCAAAATACCAGCAACAGTGTCACGCCCTGGTCTTAGTATTTTGTGTTTTCTATATTTATTTGGTCAGGCCAGGGTGTGACATGGGTTTATTTTGTGTTGTGTTTATGTATGGGGGTTTTTCATAGGTTTTGGGATTGTGGCTTAGTGGGGTGTTCTAGCAAAGTCTATGGTTGCCTGAGGCGGTTCTCAATCAGAGGCAGGTGATTCTCGTTGTCTCTGATTGGGAACCATATTTAGCCAGCCATATTCTTTGAGTGTTTCGTGGGTGATTGTTCCTGTCTTTGTGTTAGTTGTCACCAGATAGGCTGTATAGGTTTTCACGTTCTGTTTATTGTTTTTGTATTGTTCGTGGTTTTTCGTCTATTAAAGATGTATCGAACTAACCACGCTGCATTTTGGTCCGACTCTCTTTCGACGGAAGAAAACCGTAACAAACAGTGTGTGGAAACCTTGTGAAGACTTACAGAAAACGTTTGACCTCTGTCATTGCCAACAAAGGGTATATAACAAAGTATTGAGATAAACTTTTGTTGTTGACCAAATACTTATTTTCCACCATAATTTGCTAATAAATTCATTAAAAATCCTACAATGTGATTTTCAGGATTTTTTTTACAGGCCTCTCTCATCTTTTTAAGTGGGAGAAATTGCACAATACTTTTTTGCCCCACTGTATGTGGACAATTACAAATACCTAGGTGTCTGGTTAGACTGTAAACCCACTGGCTCCAGGTCATCTATAAGTCTTTGCTAGGTAAAGCCCCGCCTTATCTCAGCTCACTGGTCACCATAGCAGCACCCACCCGTAGCACACTCTCCAGCAGTTATATTTCACTGGTCACCCCCAAAGCCAATTCCTTCTTTGGCTGCCTTTCCTTCCAGTTCTCTGCTGCCAATGACTGGATAAATATCACAAGCTCACAGATCATTGCACCTGTACATAGCCCATCTGTAAAAAGCCCATACCTCATCCCCATATTGTTTTTAGTTTTTTTGCTCCTTTGCACCCCAGTATCTCTACTTGCACATTCATCGTCTGCACATCTATCACTCCAGTGTTTAATTGCTAAATTGTAATTATTTTGCCACTATGGCCTATTTATTACCTTACCTCCCTTATCTTACCTCATTTGCAAACACTGTATATAGATGTTTTTCTATTGTGTTAATGACTGTACGTTTGTTTATGCCATGTGTAACTCTGTGCTGTTGTATCGCACTGCTTTGCTTTATCTTGGCCAGGTCGCAGTTGTAAATGAGAACTTGTTCTCAACTGGCCTACCTGGTTAAATAAAGGAGAAATTAAATTTAAAAAAGAATTGCTAATGACTTGAAGGAACCTGTCCTGAAAAAGATGTCTTAGGAAAAGAAAGAGATGGAATAACACTCAAAATAGGTCAGAAATCAGAAATCCTAGAGGTCAAATTCTCAACACCCAGGGATAAAGACAAGCTTCTTTATGGAGACAGAGATACAGAAGGTGTGGAGTCAAAGTGACATACAGTATTCTCGGAGAAAATCTCTAGACTTCTCAGAAGACTCGTTGCCCTAGAATACACGAAACAAAAATATAAACACAACATGTAAAGTGTTGGTCCCATGTTTCATGAGCTGAAATAAAAGTTCCATAAGCACAAAAAGCTAATTTCTCTCAAATGTTTTGCACAAATATGTTTACATCCCTGTTAGTGAGTATTTCTCCTTTGCCAAGATAATCCATCCACCTAACAGGTGTAGCATATCAAAAAGCTGATTAAACAGCATAATCATTACACAGGTGCACCTTGTTCTGGGGACAATAAGGCCACTCTAAAATGTGAAATTTTGTCACACAACACAATGCCACAGATGTTTCATGTTTTGAAGGAGTGTGCAGTTGGCATGCTGACTGCAGGAATGTCCACCAGAACTATTGCCAGATAATTGAATGTTAATTGCTCTTCCATATCCGCCTCCAACTTCGTCTTAGAGAATTTCTCAATACGTCCAACCGGCCTCACAACCGCAGACCACGTGTAACCACCCTTTGTCATGTAGTTATGGATCATAACTGAAAGGGAGGATGGGGGTGCACTATTTCCCTCTCATCACTGTTACAGTGAGCACAGCAGGAACCCCAGGCAGCAGACAAACACTAGGACAGTACAAAGGGAGGAGGAGGAGGTATGTTTGTGTGTGTTTATGCGCTCGTATAAGTGTGTGTCCATGTGTGTGTATGATTATAAAAAGTTGATTGCGGAATCCCCTAAAAATCCAGCTGTACATCATTTGAGTCAGGGATTTAGTGTGACTACAGAGTTTTAATCCCCCTCTGCACACACACTGCTGTTGTTTAGGATGCACATATTCATCAGAGAGTACTGACAGATTTGGCTCTGGGCTATTGTCTGAAAATGTAACATTGCTGTCTCAGTATAAATGTCTAACATCAGAAATATATGTAAGGAATTATAGTATTTTATTGTCAAGTATTTCCTCTGTTTCTCTCTCTCTCAAGTCAATTCAAAGGGGTGTTATTGGCATGGAAACGTGTTTACATTGCCAAAGCAAGTGAAATACAAAACAAAAGTGAGAAGACACAAAACAGCATTTAATTAATATAATCTTTCTCTATCTTTTTATGTTTTAGTGACTCTAGCATACTCACTCACATCCTATTCTATTTTTGTTTGGTTCCAGGAAGTGACATCATATGACTTAATAGCATTTTGATAATGCTACAGACGAACCCTCGGAGTAGTTCCAGTCAAAACAATCATCTGCGTTGTTATGGGAGACAATCATAACACAGCAGACGTTTTTCAATGTGGTGTCTATGTCTCAGCTCCAGTAACACACAACGTCCATGGGTGGAGAACACACAGATATTTTCTTTCCTCTCCCATGATGAAGCATCACACTGGCTGAGTTCCAAATGGCACTCTATTCCCTCTATAGTGCACTACTTTTGAAATGGGGCAATAAGGCACTACAAAAGGAATAGGGTGCCATTTGGGACGCAGTCATTATCTTCAAACCATCTCCCATCGCCTCAGAGATGAGCTCATTCCATTCTCTACCGCTGGTCTCCATCCAGAGTGTCACACACACAGACACACAGAGAGACGGTGACACTTGACTGAACAAACCGCCTAAGTCAACACGGTCTCCTGGCTTCTGGAGACTGTTTGTCTTGTCTACCTGCAGACAGTCCAGGCACAGTTGTGGTGGCCTGGTTGCCACGACAATCCCACATTAACTTCTTCTTCTTCCAAATCCCTTCTTAAGAGGAAGACAATAGCCAACTTATACCTGCCACTGGAGGCCCATAGGGCTTAATGGAGACAGCCCCAACCCCAACCCCAACCCAACACTGAACAGAGCTGATAGCCTGGGGTTGTGTTTGTGTGTGTGTGTTTGTGTGTGCGCGCGTGTGCGTGTGTGTGCGTGTGCGTGTGTGTGTGCACGCGCGCGCGTGTGTGTGTGTGTGTGTGCGCGTGTGCGCGCGTGTGTGTGTGTGTGTGTGTGTGTGTGTGTGTGTGTGTGCGTGCGTGCGTGCGTGCGTGCGTGCGTGCGTGCGTGTGTGTGTGTGTGTGTGTGTGTGTAAGCTGATGGCCTGGAGTTATCCGCTCAATAAAACTTCAAAAGGAGCATCACATTCCTGGTCATCTGGGTGATGATATGCTGTCAGAGGGGATGGCAGGGGAACTGCGGGGCTAAGAGGAACAGGCTCTCCAATCCCATCAAATGTGACTCCTGTCTGGCCCCCTTAAGTCTGGGGTGGTGGCAGGGGTTGTTGGAGGGCTGGAGGGCTAGATATGGCTACTGTATTTGAACTTGTTTGACAATATAGGGGTGTGGAACGGTAGATATGTCAGCCCGATGATGACATGTAAAAATGGCTCACATTGGAGGATGTTTTGGTTGTAGGGAAAGATCCTGTCCGTAGCAGTTCATTGGGTGGGAGATTTCTCCATTGATGTGAAAGAAGCTAAGCTCTTGATAAGGTGGAGAGAGACTTCTGTCTCTTTGGAATTCACACTGGAATGGATTTCGTAGAAACGGAATCCCAAATGGCAACCTATTCTCTTTATAGTGCACTACTACAGTGCCATAGAGCTCTGGTCAAAAGGAGTGCACTATATAGGGAATAGAGTCCTAGATAATTTGGGAAAGCTAGAGTAAAAAATTCCAAGATGAAAGAAAACATAGAAGGAAGGCTGATACTGGGGAATTTAGAACCGCTTCCCCCTCACTTTCATCTGACTGCCATCAAAACCAGACTACCGACCACAGGGGTTTCACACAAACCACAAGAGCAGAGTACAGGTGGGAAAGAGCGTGAACAAAGACAGCAACAAGGGGATCAGTATAGACACAGGGGAAAACGAGCCAGCCAGGAAAAAGATCAAAATGAGAAGCGAGATAAAAAAATTATTTGAGATCTGAGGGATAAAGAGAGAGGGAGATAAAGAGAGAGAGGAGAAGCAGAGAGAGAGAGAGAAAGATGAGAGAGAGGAAGCGAGAGAGACATCCAGTCCATTGATGAAAGCTGTTCATTGGGCCCCAGCCCTGTCTGTCCCTCTGATTCAGCAGATGCCAACAGCAGACTGGGACCGGTATTGAAGGGCATTATGGGTAACGGTTGCCCAAGACGAGGACAGGGCTGTGGAAGGAATCCAGTCTGGGCCTGAGAACGCAGCCGACACTCCAGTCTGTGTGTGTATGTGTGCATGTGCATCCTCTGTGCTTGATTCCGACCACCACCAGCGCTGGGCACTGGCCACTGGCCCTACTCCCAGAACCTGCCTCCAGCTCAGACTGACAGCCCCATAGAGACCAGGAGAGACATGGGACACATTTCACATCCAAACCTATCAATGCCCTGAGTGTGCTCACAGACAAGGTCACATTAGATCACAACCAGGTGCCTGGATAATGCACTGAGCCAATCACTCCGACGTGCTGTTTCCTCGAGGTACAGATCTAGGATATAGCTGCTCCTCCCCCAGCCCTAATCTTAACCATTAGTGGGGGAAATTCTGATGCCCCACCCCTAGATCCACATAGCATCAATGTGAAGGTGAGGTGCAGAGGGATTCAATATGTTGACAGACAGACAGTGTGATGGGAGACATTAAGAGTAGTAGTACATACTGTTGGTACCTGAGAGTCTGATATCTCAGATGGTTTCTCGGTCAGGCTGCTGGTCTCAGCTGGGATCAGATCGTTGTACTTGGTGGTGCTCAAATCCTCATCAGAGTAGTTTAGACTGCCTGGGCTGGGCCGAGGAGGAGACCTGAGGAGACAGGACCATATTTATTTATATATATATAATTTGCAAAAAATTCATTAAAAATCCTACAATGTGATTTTCTGGATTTTTTTTTCATTTTGTCTGTCATAGTTGAAATGGACCTATGATGAAAATTACAGGCCTCTCTCATATTTTTAAGTGGGAGAACTTGCACAATTGGTGGCTGACTAAATACTTTTTTGCCCCACTGTATATATATATATATATATATATACTGTAAGATGAAACCATCAAGTGATCGATTTTAAACAAATACATGCCGTCATCGAGTAACCCCATGCCATGATTAGATAGTGATCAATAGAGATAGAGATCAATCTCTTTCATAGGTTTTTAAACAGTACAAGCTAATTTACCAACATTTCTGAAAATGTATATATAGCGTTTTGGAAACAGAAAGTTCCATCCTCTTAAGCAACTTGTATTAAATCACTAAAAAAATCCTGTTCACACATCAGAGTGACATGGCACAGAGAAACTGCATGAAAGGAACCAGGGAAACAGTTGAAGGATACACACTTAGTTCCCTCTAATATCTGATGGAGACACTACATTCACTTCTTGTTTGGGTAGTGGTGGGTAGGGGGCAGGGGGGTAAGGTGGGGTTGTTTATTATCAGGATCATGGGACAGCCATTAGATCCCAGCCTGCCTGCATTCAGTATGAATCATCTCTTCTGATTAAACACTGTGGGCTGCAATGGCAGGCAATGGCAGGCACAGTTAGCCTTGTGACCAACTCATGAATTGAACCCTTATGGAGTGGAGGAGCTCACTGCATAGGCAGAAATCCCCATGCAGTCTCACATAGGAAGGCTCAGGATGTGTAGGTTAGGTTATTGTTCGCTCTCTTGTGTAAGTTATCATCCATATGAATCCATGTACGAGTCAACAGCCATGGTTCATGTTTCATGGATGACACTTTAAAAACCTCTCCATTCATAGACAAGTGTGGAGTGGAGGTTTACAAGGGCATGATTTATGAGTATGGAGTGAGGGATCTTTATGAGCAGTGGAGTGAGTGAATAAGTGTAGTGGATAGGGTCAAGGGGGGGGTATTGAGAAAGCTTGTTATGAGAGCGAGAAGGGGAGAGAGAGAGACCTCACAACACCCACAAGTGGTGCCCTCAGAACAGCTCTCTCAAAGCACTCAAGGGTTCTTCTTCAAATTCGCAGAAAAAAAGATGGCTTTGCGTTCTGCATAAATTCCTCCACATTGTCCTCCCTCTGTCCCTAAGCCTGTTAAACAATCAGACATCTGTTTTTGTTGACTGGCCCTGGTTGGTTTGGCCGGGACAGCCTCTCTCAATCTCTCTCTCCCTCACTGTCTGTCTCTCTCTCTCCCTCAGGCCACACCAAACTGTTCAGTTTTACAGTCCAAAATCAACCTTAATTTGCATAAGTATTTCTTCCACAAATATTTTGTTTAGAGGTTGAGTGCATTCCCAAAACCAAACTTTGAAACCTAGACTTTCAAATCTCTTATTCCCCAACATTTGACAATTGGGGAGCCCCCCCCCCCTCCCGGAAAAGTAATGTACATTTATTTATTTTTTGTCCTTCTGTATCAGGGGCTCTGTAATTGACACATTGTGTGTGTGTGTGTGTGTGTGTGGGGGGGGGGGGGTAATCACGAGCGTGGTGCTAACAAAACTAAATCCCGACCCTTTAGAGAAATCACGGAGAGAGCTGCAATTCAATTCCATCTAATACTGTTAATAATTTGTAACAAGATTACATTTAATACACTTGGATACAGGAGTGAAATGAGCACAATGGAAATCTATTCATGTATTATTGACATTTTCTATAAGTTAAAGGTCATGAACAGTCCAAATAATGTTTTTCTTGAAATTGGATGATGTTTGAAGGAAACCAGCTCAAAGTATATAAAATGACTGTTGCTTCTACATTGATAAAGTTTGATCATAAAGTTACTGGTCTCCTCCCGCATGTCAAACACTTGCATTCATTATTAAGGGGACAAGGTGACATCACCTTAACTCTCATTGGAATACACCAATGGTAACATGATATTCTCTTCCCTAATTTAAATAAGTACAGCCTTATAACCAACATCACAGAAGGCGTGGTTTATATAGCTAGATACTCTACTCTCCGATATCTGACTAAGTTGTCAGCAAATATAATTAAAAGTTTACCCCATTCATCTATGGCAAAGATGCTTCAGTGTTTACTCTTTCATCTCTTTCATCTGTGTCTGGTGTTACTAGCTAGCTAGGTCTTCATCTGTGTCTGGTGTTACTAGCTAGCTAGGTCTTCATCTGTGTCTGGTGTTACTAGCTAGCTAGGTCTTCATCTATGTCTGGTGTTACTAGCTAGCTAGGTCTTCATCTGTGTCTGGTGTTACTAGCTAGCTAGGTCTTCATCTGTGTCTGGTGTTACTAGCTAGCTAGGTCTTCAGCCAGCATGGAACAAAAGGGGGGAAGGGTCATTGAAAACTCAGAGGCAGTTGTCAAGTCAACACATCCGTCAGTGCTGCTGTGCATCACAAGAGACATGCAAAATGGGAAATGTATATAAAACATCTTTTAAAAAAAGGATATAATTGACGCAATTTCCATGTTGTTTGAGTTGCTTTGTGTATCACCAAATTTGCTTGAGATGATTTTACTGCAACACCGCTCACTGCCTCCAAGTTGTTTAACAAGAGCTGTCATGAACATAAGCTCCCGCCAACTCAGCCTGTCTTTTCAAACTTCCTGGTAGTTAGCCATGAGAATAAAAGTACTTTTCAGAAAGGGGAGTTCAGGACCTTTCATTTTGGCCCATAAATGGCTGTTAGTAGATCCTTGATCCTATAACCTCCAACACTGTGACCTTGCTGACAGCCCTGTTAGATAGAGGAGGACACACAGTCACTAATGAAGGACTGCACCGCTTGATAAGCGATACAAGTTGCAACATAAGTTGCAACATTCTCCTTGCTCCTCCAGATAAGGTCCGGATCATGTTGAGCTAGCTCAGGTCTCCCCTGTCACATCCCAGCTGTCTGGAACCTGGACAACGCTAACATCCATCTTCCTGGAGCCGTTAGAGGAATTGCTGAGCAAGTCTGCTGTCCATTTGCTGTTGGATCAGAGCCTATCCCAGCCCGGCCCAAGTCTGATGTCTGTCTGCTGTTGGATCAGAGCCTATCCCAGCCCGGCCCAAGTCTGCTGTCCATTTGCTGTTGGATCAGAGCCTATCCCAGCCCGGCCCAAGTCTGCTGTCCATTTGCTGTTGGATCAGAGCCTATCCCAGCCCGGTCCAAGTCTGATGTCTGTCTGCTGTTGGATCAGAGCCTATCCCAGCCCGGTCCAAGTCTGATATCTGTCTGCTGTTGGATCAGAGCCTATCCCAGCCCGGTCCAAGTCTGATGTCTGTCTGTTGTTGGATCAGAGCCTATCCCAGCCCGGTCCAAGTCTGATGTCGGTCTGTTGTTGGATCAGAGCCTATCCCAGCCCGGCCCAAGTCTGATGTCTGTCTGCTGTTGGATCAGAGCCTATCCCAGCCCGGTCCAAGTCTGATGTCTGTCTGTTGTTGGATCAGAGCCTATCCCAGCCCCGCCCAAGTCTGATGTCTGTCTTTTGTTGGATCAGAGCCTATCCCAGCCCGGCCCAAGTCTGCTGTCTGTCTGCTGTTGGATCAGAGCCTATACCAGCCCGGCCCAAGTCTGATGTCTGTCTGCTGTTGGATGAGAGCCTATCCCAGCCCGGCCCAAGTCTGATGTCTGTCTGCTGTTGACCTTAAAGTCCCCAGACTGACATAAACAAGACTCCCTTCGTCATTTAGATAAAAAGCAGTTCACTGTGTAATAAAATAAAAACACAAACTCTCAATGACAAACCTGTAACTTTGTCCCATCACATTCTCCCCTCTGCAGTAAGATCTATACAAATCTCCACTACTAATTCAAATTGCTTATTGGTCCTGGGCTAATCTCACGCACTAGACGTTACAACAAGATGCAGATACACATTGGGCTGGTTCCACAATAGTCTCTCCTGTGAGAAAGGACTAGTTCCACAAGATTAGTCATGGCTGGGATAGCCCTGCTATGAGCAGACAGGGTTAAGGAGTGAATGTGAAGAAATGTTATTGTCGGCCCTGTGGGAGATTATGATAAACTGCCTGTTTAACAATTCAGAGGAAGCTCTGCTCAACAGGCCCACTCCTCCCTCCCTCCCTCCCTCCCTCAGACGCTCATCCACTGTTGAGTGAGTGAGGTGTGAAATATTTAACAGTTCTCAAATGTAGAGAGGGGTAGTAGCACACTCTTTACCCTCTCGTAAACCACCCTAAAATAAACGAACATTATTTATCCTTTATTAAACTAGGCAAGTCAATTAAGAACAAATTCTCAATTACAATGACGGCCGACCAAAAGGCAAAAGGCCTCCTACGGGGATGGGGGCTGGGATTAAAAATGTTTAAAATATATATATATATAGGACAAAACACACATCACGACAAGAGAGACAACACTACACAAAGAGGGACCTAAAACAACGTCATAGCAAGGCAGCAACACATGACAACACAGCATGGTAGCAACACAACATGACAACAACATGGTAGCAACACAACATGGCAGCAGCACAACATGGTAGCAGCACAAAACATGGTACAAACATTATTAGGCACAGACAACAGCACAGAGGGCAAAAAGGTAGAGACAACAATACATCACGCAAAGCAGCCACAACTGTCAGTAAGTGTCTGTGATTGAGTCTTTGAATGAAGAGATTGAGTTAAAACGGTCCAGTTTTTGTGTTTGTTGCAGCTTGTTCCAGTCGCTAGCTGCAGCGAACTGAAAAGAGGAGAGACCCAGGGATGTATGTATTTTGGGGACCTTTAACAGAATCTGACTGGCAGAACGGGTGTTGTATGTGAAGGATGAGGGCTGCAGTAGATATCTCAGATAGGGGGGAGTGAGGCCTAAGAGGGTTTTATAAATAAGCATCAACCAGTGGGTCTTGCGACGGGTATACAGAGATGACCAGTTTACAGAGGAGCATAGAGTACAGTGATGTGTCCTATAAGGAGCATTGGTGGCAAATCTGATGGCCGAATGGCAAATCAAACATCTAGCCGCTCGAGAGCACCCTTACCAGTTATTCCCTTCCTTACACCTCAGCTATGGGGAGTTCAAAGATAGCAGAGGTACATCTGAGCATTCCTCCTCTCACCCCTCCTCTCACTCCTTCTTCTCACCATTCTTCTCAACCCTCCTCTCACTTGGCTAGCTGGCTGCTCCTCAAAGGCCAGGGCACCTTTGATCCTTTCCCAAGGGCAAACACACACACACACACCTCCCGGGGATCAAGGACAGGGCTAATTCCCCCGGGCACAGCATCAGAGCATCAGAACATCGGAGCAGAGGGCACCTGTCTCTCCAGCTGGTTGTTGTGAGCTCGCTCGCCGTCAGTCCCAAATGGAGCCCTATTCCCTATTTAGTGCTCTACTTGGGATGCTCACACAGTCAGTCAGTCACACTCATCTTAATACTATCTCCTCTAACCTAATACCATCGCGCTGGCAATACTACACACACAATTACACACTCCACACAGAGCCTGCAATATATTGCAATGTGGTGGTCATTCCTAACGTACTGATAAAACACAGAAAGAAACAGTGAAAAGACAAATTTCAATAGTGGCAATGCTGTGATCGCTCATAATATGGCAAGGCAATATGGATACACACTGGGTACGGTTGCAAAGGGAGGGTATATTACTGCTGGAAACTTTCTAACGTTACCAGTAAACTACCAGGATTTTGGTAACATGTACCTTGTTGGGTACTTCAGATGATCACAGGTGTCTTTAATTATCTCTGGCCCTCTGTGGGGCCTTATCACATGTAAAATATCACATGTAAAATATCACATGTAAAATATCACATGTCAAATACAGCACAGAATCAAATAAGATGATTTTAGAATATTGACAAAGCTGTAAAACATCATCCTAAATATAAACCACTAGATTAGTGAATACCATTGGTGTTTAATATGAGGGTTTCAGCATGAAATTATCCTTTATATATTTTATTAAACCCTTTTTTTACTATGTTAATATGTCTTTGATGTAAATGTTTTGGCACCAAACTGATGGCAATTGTGAAAAAAGTCTATAGTTGGAAGAGTTAATATGAATACCATTGTTGATTAGATGCTTTTTAAATGAATTAGTCTATTTTCTCTTGAACCATATGATCTGTCCACTAGAAACTCATGGACAATATAGACACAGATATATATATATATATATATATATATATATATATATATATATATATTCTTTAAAAAAATACTATATATGAATGCTTTCCAAGTAAAAATTACCATCAATTATCAAAATTATAGACATTTCTGGTAACTTTGGTAAATTAACAGTAGCTTTGCAACTGGGGTGATCATATAATGGAAAATAAAGGGTCATGGGTTTATAACTGTGACTCAATCCATATTCAGTCCCTCCTGGTGAGTTTGGTCAGTTCCCATCAAGATCACTGGTCCAAGGTGCCAGACAATGAGATTAACAGAGACAAGGTAATGAACTCATCAACAGTTAAGCTGTGGACAGTGGAATATTCCAGACCTGGGTTCAAATACTATTTAAAAATAATTTCAAATACTTTGGCTGGGCTTGATTGAGCTTGCCTGGTGCAATGGAACCACTAGAATAGTCACACAAGTACAGATCCTGACCATCTGGCAAACTAGGCAAGCTAAAGCTTAATGTTTTTGAAAGATTTTAAATAGTACTTGAACCCAGGTCTGTAATATACTGCCTCATTAGAAAAAGCAGCAGTTCTCTGTGTGTACTGTTTTACAGTGGAAACAGAGCTTTATAGGAGTATCCATTCCAATCCATCACAGCATAAAGTCCTTTCCATCCAGCCATCAGCCTCAGTTGGACTTCTCAAGGCATGAGGTCATAGTGTTCATCAATAATGACAAACACAGAACCATAATCATTAGTATTGTGTAACTATACAGTACCATAAACATATTCAAACCAGTCAATTTAATGGGATTTTGACAATAAGTCAGATGAACTCATGGATACCATTTTCATGTTTGCGTGCAGTTTGAAGGTAGTTGAAGGTAATTTTGCGAACCATAGCTAACTAGCGTTAGCACAATGCCTGGAAGTCTACCAGAACAGCTAGCATACTAGTTACTGACCTGGTGTAGACGCCGTTCTTACGGCAGAAAGAGTTCTTGACGGACAGCCGGCGGTTGTTGAGTTCCAGGGCGGGGAAGCGTCCCTCGTCCAGGCTGACCATATCTCCATGGGTCAGGGCATTACAGTTAGAGTTGTTCCCTGATGAACACACATAGGGAGACACTGTGTGACCACAGGCCAGAGGGATGGACGGACAGGCAGGTGGGGGTTAGTGATGCTGTGAAGAGGATGCATGGATGTTGTATTATGTATGTCATGTACAGTAGCCCACTCTAGTACTGTTTAAAAAAAAAAACATTTTTAGGGGGTGGATCAGCTTTAGTACCGTTACTAATGTATGCTGTGTCCCAAATGGCACCCTATGGGTCCTGATCAAAAGTAGTGCACTACATATGGAATAGGGTGCCATTTGGGACATACACGTTGAGTTCTATAGAAACACAAGAAGATGGCTCATGAATGGATGTTATGCATATGCTATGTTATGTACTCTACTGCTGAGTTCTATAGAAACTAGAGTGACTGGAAATACCACAATGATGTAATCACCAGTATATTAGGTGAGTTTAGCCAGGCATCTAAACATAGATTCCAAGGGTCCAAACATATACTACCCCCCTTACACAGCAGACCCCTCCAAGGGCATCTGGCGGCCAAGCTGCCGTTCTGCAAACATTTAGTCACTATAACGAGCTGATTTGTAAACTTGCACCAGTCCAGTATTCCATGAGGACGGTTACAGGGGGATGTGAGAGTATCTCTGTGTTAGAGAACAGAGAAGGGAGGGAAGCGAGAGACGAGAGAGAAGGGAGAGAAGAGAAGAAAGGACCTCTTGTGTTTCAGACCCGTGGGCTGCCCCAGCCTGGCAGCCTGGCACTGGCAGCGCCACACAGCAGAGAGAAGTGCTGAGGCAGAGGAAATACCTGCTGATGTCAGAGAGGAGCAGACTGCACAACTAGATAGGCCCCCTACTATACTCCTCCTCTACAGATCACTGTCTCGTTCTCTCATTTCTCCCTGTCTCTCTCTCTATGCACCACTTCTCCCTCTCTCTCCCCTTTGCCCCCCCCCCCCCCCCCCCCCGTAGGCTATATGTCAAAAGTAGACCATTGTAGAATAGAAATACAGAATCTTTGAGATAAAAAGCAACATAACAAAGACCTTGTTGTCTAGTAATATGATGCTGATCATGTCTTCCGCTCGACCTCTCACCTGATTCAGACTTCTTGGCGTACTTCTTGCTCTGTCCTCTGATGATAAGGATGAAGACCAGTAGAAGGATGAAGATGAGTCCCACGAGAGCCACCACCACAAGGAACCACCACTCCTCATAGAATGGCGCCACCTTTTTGGCTGGAGGAGAAGAACACAGGCAATATAACAACTGGACTAAACACAAGGACAGAGCAGGGAGAACTGACGCAAAGGTAGCTTCTGAAAACAATATATTTTCTGTTACACTGATTATTCTTAAATTCTATAAAACAAGGTAAGATTTTGTCATTGATTAACATGAAAACCCGAAGCTCAATTACCATTGTGTCCCAAATGTCCCCCCTATGGACCCTGGTCAAAAGCAGTGCACAAGGGAATAGGGTGACATTTGGGACATAGATATGTTAAATAACTCACCAGATATGGAGGCTGAGGGTGGACTAGGAGATCCGTAGCCGTAGTCGTTCACTCCAATGACCCGGAAGTCATAACTAACCCCTTGCTTCAGAATGTCCATGTTGAAGGTGTATGACGTCACTTCCTTTGGGATGTCCTTGATCAAGATATCCCACAAGCCTTCATCTGTTGGCAGAGTAGAAGAAGTAGAAGAAGGTTTTTGGATGAGTAGTAATCAAACATGAAAAAACTGTGGTAAACGAGACTGAAAGTAGTCATTATATAATCGATAGAAAAGCCCATTTAAAAGTCTATATGTTAGTATAAAACATAATCTGGCTATATCCAAGGTAATTCAAACCATATAAACATCATTCAATTCATATATTGTAAATCTCCCATACTGCTCTCTTGTCTTTGAGAGGTATACAACCGTATAAAAAGACAGTAGGTATGATTCACAAGATGGAATATTATGGGATGTTTCATGTTTGCTTTTGTAATGGCTGCCAGAATCCATAAGGGCTAAGTGCTAATAACCATACATCTTCCGAGGAGTTTGACGTTTATGGAGTGCTCAAGAACATCAGCCAACACCAGAGTTCATTTAAAGTTTATGTCACTAGTGACGTCGTGAAGATATGAAGGGTAAAGTTAATCTGTAGTAGCGCCAGGAGTATTTTCCTGACAATGAAAAACTGTGCCATAATAACTAGTAATATGGACAGCAGCTGAGTAGTCCTACTGATGTGGTTAGGGACAGGCTCACTCGTTATGCTACCAAGTGAATCTGCATGATACTTTCTTAACATCTGGGGCTCAGTGCCCCCTACTCCCATCCACCCATTCCTCAAGTAACCAGTGGTGTAATCCATCTCTCTCGATGTGCCTCCATCCATCATTCCTCTATTCCCGCTGTACAGCTGTCAATCACAGGCGAAACCTGACGTTACGTCTCAAGCTCCGCTGCACCCCAATCAATACTCCATTAAAAGAATAGTGAGTAAACATCACCGTCTGTTGGGACCATATTGACACCCTATTCTAAATCACATTATTCCTGTCGAAGCAAGTACCAAGCTGGGTTAACAGATTGCATGATTGGAAAGGATTGTGAACTGTGGATCCATCTGGAAGTATCCAATATGTCCACCGGCTCCAGAAATGAAAACTGTCCAGAACATAGTTCGCTGGAGATGTACCGTTGAGGCCCTTTGCTCCACTAGAAGCTAAAAGTAATAAGTTAAGCAAGTGGAGTCCAGTCGAGTATGTCACGTGTTGGGTGTCTATACCTGAGGGTCTGGCCTCGATGACGTAGCGTGTGATAGGCGACTTCCCGGGGTCACCGTTAGCCCAGTGGATGGTCAGAGCTGAGCCGTAGCGAGAGATGAAGGGCTCTCCAGGGGGGCCGGGGGCTCCTGCATGGTGGTCAAAGGTTAGAGAAAGGTTGTAGGGTCAGGCAACCTCAATATACCTTCAAAATATTAGGGCATATTCAGGGCCTAAGCTTAACTTGAGATCCGCACACTCTGGCATGTGTAAATCATTCATTGATGTCAATTAAGGATTTACATAGAAGGTTGAGTTAAGTGTGGGTAGACAAACCTTCCCCAGGCCCCATGGTGATGTTAGCCTCCACCTCAGGCCCATAGGTGAACGTCTTGGCCCGGATCCTGAAGTTGTAGGTCACCCCGTCAGCCAGATCCTTGATCTTCATCCAGAACGGGGCCCCTTTGACGTCCACCGTCACTATCTTACTGACGCCTGGGGGGGAGGGGGAGTGAAGACAGTCGGCACAGGCCACGGTAGACTCTAGACAAACACACCACATTTAGAGTGGGGCTAATACCCAGGGACTGGGTATTACACACACACACACACTGACACACATACAGACACAGGCACACTCCAACAGTTGTTGGGACATACATGGGAAATGAATGAAAAGGGTTAACATAGCAACATTTTCAACTGATTCAGCATGCTATTTGGCGTCAACAAAGGAAATAATGGCCACCACTCACTCAGCAATGGAAAAATATAGTTTTTCATTGTAGTTATTAGGTATGTTGATGTTTAGCCTACCCTCATACAGTGAGAGAGACTCAGGATGTGTCCCAAATGACACTCTATTCCACTATATAGGGCACTACTTTAGATAAGGGCCCATAGGTCCCACAGGGCCCTGGTCAAAAGTAGTGGACTACATAGGAATTGGGTGTAATTTGGAATGCATCCTCAGAGATGGGCATTAATTGTGAGTTGTCAGATGTGAGGTGGGATGCATCGAACAGGTTGAGGGGGGTGTCTTACCGTCCACAGGGGTGCAGGGCTCGTAGACCAGCCGGTAGCCCTCCAGGATGCCGTTGGGGTAGGTGGGCTCACCCCAGGACACGTTGACTGAAGTAGTGGTCAGCTCACTGAAGTGGATGAAGCTGGGAGCGCTGGGGGCTGGAGGTCAGAGGACACATAGGTCAGAGGTTAGGGGGTCAGAGGAATGTACAGTTATATTTTGGATTGTGTACATTAGGATGGCCCTGTGATAGACTAGCGTCCAGGGGGTGTACTTGTACATCAAGCTGCCTCACACTACAGAAACAAGAGATAGGCTTCTGCTTCTATGACCCTTTCCGGCTCGCATTGGCCAAAGCCCTTTTTATTGTCTCAGCCTCTGAACCCAGGCCTCTGTGTGCATATGATGGATGCTCTCGATTTTGAAGACGCAAAGTCATTTCAAAACTATTGATGATGTGCTGTTTGTTTGCTTTTAGAGTCATTTAATGTCCCCAGGGCATGACAGCCATCATACCATCAGGCTCCAGTAATAATAGGCTAGTGACATAGATGAGCTTGTGACACTACTACTGTACAAAGAACACAGCTCTCCTGTTCTCTTACGTCGTTGAGTAGGACTATTTGTAACCCTCAAACACAGGCTTCATTGTGTGATGAGCCTCCTGCTATCAGCCCTGTATATCTCTTCTCCTCCATCTCTTGCCCTCTCCTCAACACTCTCCTCAACACACTTGTCATCTGCTTCCATCTATTCCATCTCTCGCCTAAAAGGTCAGAGCACATCCCCCCTCTGTGTCTTCCAACCCCTTTTGCGCCTCCCCTCCCCCTTGAGATATCAAACACAGCAAACTGCAAAAATGTTCCTTTTTTACAAGGGGATCAGATGAAAAACACATTTCTACAGTGACTGTACAGAAAGGAGGGGGGGGGGGGGTGATCTTTGGAGGGAAAAACAATCTGGCAACTGTCTTCTGTTGCTATTTAGATAACTGTGCCAGAGAGAAAGCATTTCCAAGAAACCACAGGAAGGAGCTTTGAGACAAAAAAACTGAAAAAAAATAGCCTCTAAACATTTTCATACCAAACAAGACTGTCCAGGAAACCAGCGGATGAGTCAAGAGACTGAAAGAGGCCATTGATAGGGAACCGATGTTTCTGCCGTGTGGTTTCTAACATTTCTGGCTTGGCATGCTGACACCAACATCATATAAAAGCTCACAGATAGAAACCCTTGGACTGTTTGAGGGTTGAATTTGAATTTGAATTTAAGTCAATAAAATTGCTTTCCTTTCATTTTAAGACACAGACAACTCCTGTGGGTTTCTTTACATGGCAGTATACTGTTTACTGTACACAATATACATGACAGTATGCTTACCAGCCTGCTGTGTGCGGCCCCTGGTCGGGGGGCTCCGGGGCCCGTCCCCAGCTGCGTTGAAGGGGGCCACACTTATCATGTAGGTGGTGTATCCAGTCAGGTTCTTCAGCTTGACCCCTCCCTCTGGCAAGAACAGGGTCCGCAGCCTTTCTGTCTCGTTCTTACGCTGGAGCTCCCAGAAGTACACCTGGAGGGAGGAGGAGATATGGGGAACAGACACATATTAGCTCATAGTAAAGATAGCCTTTACATCCCACTGTGATTAAAGAGTCACGCAGAAACGTGTAACTGTTATTACATTTGAATGACTTTGACTGTAATGATTAAAATGATTAGAATTCTATGGTATGGAATTCTTGTGAAACCCTCCAACTTACCTTGTAGCCCTGGATGTCTCCGTTCTGAGTGTCCAATGGAGGAGACTCCCACGTCACATCCAGCTGGGTGGCCGTTGCTGTTTGGATGGCCACGTTCTGGGGTGGGGCAGTGGGTACTGTGAAAAAAGAAGGAGTAAAAATCTAGCAAGAATCCAGGTAGAAACAAAACAGAAGAAATATCAGTGTAATCAGGTTGAGTGGGTTTTTCTCCTCACTGCTTCTGGAAACACTACTGTCTAGCTGCCTGTGTGTGGACTGATAGCTTTACAGATGAGAACAGGGAAAACTACTCTCACTTTATGCACAGGCTCACACAGTCAAATTTAGTAAAAACAAACTTATCCTGCAACCTGAATACATTTGTAAATGGTACCAATCCAATAAACATTTGCCAAGAGTAGCTCAACAAGCAGAATAATCCCCCTGCCTTCAGGGTGGTCAGATAGTCTATAGTTCTACTATTCTAGGTGGTCAGATAGTCTATAGTTCTACTATTCTAGGTGGTCAGATAGTCTATAGTTCTACTATTCTAGGTGGTCAGATAGTCTATAGTTCTACTATTCTAGGTGGTCAGATAGTCTATAGTTCTACTATTCTAGGTGGTCAGATAGTCTATAGTTCTACTATTCTAGGTGGTCAGATAGTCTATAGTTCTACTATTCTAGGTGGTCAGATAGTCTATAGTTCTACTATACTAGGTGGTCAGATAGTCTGTAGTTCTACTATACTGGGTGGTCAGATAGTCTATAGTTCTACTATACTGGATAGTCTATAGTTCTACAATTCAGGTCCTCTGTTGAGGTAAGGATTTAAATGAGAGAGAGAGAGAGAGAGAGAGAGAGAGAGAGAGAGAGAGAGAGAGAGAGAGAGAGAGAGAGAGAGATTGTTGTGTGTAACCTCCCTACCTCACTGAGCGACTTACCTGCCTCTCCGACAAACACTTCCTGTGGGGTGCTAGTTGGTCCCTCCCCCATGACATTATAAACACTCATCCTGATCTCATAGCGCTTGTGTTTGCTCAGGTCTGGAGAACAAGGAACAACACTGACATTAACCAACAACCCACCATCACCCCAACATTTCTTTTCACCTTTATTTGAACAGGAAGGATCCTTGATGCGAGAAACCTCTTTTGTAAGGGCGATCAATACATGCCAGAAAATACATTTGTTGATTTTGTAAATATGTCTTATGCAGCAGTTAGAATCTATCCAAGGATGTAATTGAGTAGTTGTTGCGTACTGGAAAGAAATACACTGAAAATATGTGACCGTCTGGTCTTGTGATGCTTGACAAAGCAAATACAAGTATGTGAGCCCATAAACCTTGGACTGGACAAGCAAGTCTTCCTGGTGAATCCTATTGAAGATACAATATCCACATAGACAGTAGACAAGGCGTCTTTAATTCAGGGCCCACACAGTGGTCTGTTTGAGCTCACTGTCAGAACAGACAAACAAATATGGTAACGACTTCATTAGATTTAGTCAACTAAATTTTCACTCTGCATTTCCTGACACACACAAGACAAGGCAGCTGGGTACATCCTCTACATGGCTAGAGCTTACACACGGACTAACTTCCTTTTGCTTTATAACTAAATGAATGTGTGTGCGTGTGCCAGTGTGTGTGCCATCACTAGGGCACAGTGGTGTTCAGTGTGTATTTCATCAGCAGTGAGACAGAGTGTGAAGCGTAGGCAGGCCTGTGAGGACTTACTATCCAGCTCATACTGGGTGAGAGAGGACTCGCTCAGGTTTCGCACGCTGTAGGGGGCTGTGAGGGAGCAGGTGAGGGGTCAAACATGAGCGTGAGAGGGGGCAGCCAGAAGAGAGAGGGCATGAGTAGAGGAGAGACATGTCATTGTGTTAATGCACTCTGTGACTACTCACACAGTTAGAGAAACCCACAATCATTTTATCAAAGAGAAATGATGTATCACACAGACAGAGCAGATATAACATAACAGCTCTACATTAAACAAAAGATAGGACTGATTATAACTGATTATAAGAGAGACTATAGAGTAAGATGCACAACCACAGAGTTACAGGAAGACAAGGAGGGCAGGTTATGTATATGTTCTGATGGAGTTCTTGTGATCTTGTGCAGAGGTTGTAGGGGACTTGTGGAGAGGTTGATGTGAGGTTCTGGAAAAGTTACAAGGAGGTTGTGAGAAGGTTGTTACTCACAGGTGAGCTCGGCCCAGGTAGCAGAGGGGCTGTTGGCAGTGAGTACGGAGAAACTGCGGAGACGGTCGTACAGGAGCTCCCGGTACCGTATCCGGAAGCCCAGGAGGATACCGTTAATCTTCTCCTCAGACGGAGGCTGTGATGACGACACAATGTTAGACTACCATTAGGACATGTTCAACATAGTCTCTCTCACAGACAGTCATATTTACAAAGCTGAGCTAGCTAACTAGACATTTGATTAATTTCTAGTTAGCTACAGTTGAAGTCGGATGTTTACATACACTTAGGTTGGAGTCATTAAAACTCATTTTTTAACCACTCCACAAATTTCTTGTTAACAAACTATAGTTTTGGCAAGTCGGTTAGGACATCCACTTTGTGCATGACACAAGTAATTTTTCCAACAATTGTTTACAGACAGATTATTTCACTTATAATTCACTGTATCACAATTCCAGTGGGTCAGAAGTTTACATACACTAAGTTGACTGTGCCTTTAAACAGCTTGGAAAATGATGTCATAGCTTTAGAAGCTTCTGCTAGGCTAATTGAAATCATTTGAGTCAATTGGAGGTGTACCTGTGGATGTATTTCAAGGCCTACCTTCAAACTCAGTGCCTCTGCTTGACATCATGGGAAAATCAAAAGAAATCAGCCAAGACCTCAGAAAAAAAATTGTACACCTCCACAAGTCTGGTTCATCCTTGGGAGCAATTTCCAAATGACTGAAGGTACCACGTTCATCTAGTACGCAAGTACAAACACCATGGGACCACTCAGCCATCATAACGCTCAGAAAGGAGACACGTTCTGTCTCCTAGAGATAAACGTACTTTGGTGCGAAAAGTGCAAATGTATCCCAGAACAACAGCAAAGGACCTTGTGAAGATCCTGGAGGAAACAGGTACAAAAGTATCTATATCCACAGTAAAACAAGTACAATATCGACATAACCTGAAAGGCCGCTCAGCAAGGAAGAAGCCACAGCTCCAAAACCGCCATAAAAAAGCCAGACTACGGTTTGCCACTGCACATGGGGACAAAGATTGTACTTTTTGGAGAAATGTCCTCTGGTCTGATGAAACAAAAATAGAACTGTTTGGCTATAATGACCATCGTTATGTTTGGAGGAAAAAAGGGGAGGCTTGCAAGCCGGAGAACACCATCCCAACCGTGAAGCACAGGGGTGGCAGCATCATGTTGTGGGGGTGCTTTGCTGCTGGAGGGACTGGTGCACTTCACAAAATAGATGGCATCATGAGGGAAGAAAATTGTGTGGATATATTGAAGCAACATCTCAAGACATCAGTCAGGAAGTTAAAGCTTGGTCACAAATGGGTCTTCCAAATGAAAAATGACCCCAAGCATACTTCCACTTGTGGCAAAATGGCTTAAGGACAACAAAGTCAAGGTATTGGAGTGACCATCATAAAGCCCTGACCTCAATCCTATAGAACAGAACTGGGCAGAACTGGGCAGAACTGAAAAAGCATGAGCGAGCAAGGAGGCCTACAAACCTGACTCAGTTACATCAGCTCTGTCAGGAGGAATGGGCCAAAATTTACCCAACTTATTGTGGGAGGATTGTGGAAGGCTACCCGAAATGTTTGACACAAGTTAAACAATTTAAAGGCAATGCTACCAAATACTAATTGAGTGTATGTAAACTTCTGACCCACTGGGAATGTGATGAAAGAAATAAAAGCTGAAATAAATAATTCTCTCTACTATTATTCTGACATTTCACATTCTTAAAATAAAGTGGTGATCCTAACTGACCTAAGACAGGGAATTTTTACTGGGATTAAATGTCAGGAATTGTGAAAAACTGAGTTAAAATATAATTGACTAAGGTGTATGTAAACTTCCGACTTCAACTGTAGCTTTTTATTTAAACACAATTGAAATGTGCATCAATTATTTCATGACTCCCCTGTAATTCCCCTTTGCCTCATCTCAGTTATGGTCGGCCCTCCTATGCACAACCACATGCAGTGTACAACAGGAATAAGATGAAGAGCTCATCCATGGTTGACTCACACAGAGAGAAATTCCCCCGTCATAAAACACGAGACAGCAGGACCAGAAGAAAGGGTAAAGAGAGGAGAGTCTGGCAATAACCGCTTGGATGTCTAGATGTAAAACTCCTACAGGTGGTAAACTTTGAACTCTCCATCTCCCCTTTATGGTCTGCTAATTCAGGTGTTAGTGTTAGAGAGAGGAGAAGAGGAGGAGGTGTGTGTTCTACTCAGTCTAAGTACACCCTATACACCTCGCTGCCCTCTCATTACCGCCCATTGACTGACAGATGACTGGGTTTTACTGAGGATAGGAAGACCGACACCAGGACCAATCACCACACCTCTTCTTACCTGCCAACGAATCAGCACGGATGTAGTTGTGTGTGGCGTGACAGAGAGGATTGTGGGGGCTTCGTCAGGGGCTGGAACAGGAGAGAAAACAGAGAACACAGCTGAAGACGTGCAGCCCCAGGAGGAATGGTAGCAAAGGTCTACCACCCAGGCGCAAATGACTAACGCAGTGGTATTCACGGTGTACAAACACACAAAGAAAGAAACCACCTCACCCATTGATAAACAAGTCAAAAGGGCTGTTGGAATGATTTGCGGAAGGAACCTTTCTTTAGTTAAAGTTAGTTCTGCTTGGTTGACATTGTTTGGTTGTAAGTGTTTTTGTTGGAGTGTTCGGCTGGTCACACGGCCAACACAGATAGTGATGAACAAATCACCTATTCTAATAATAACGTCCACAGCAATACGTTAAGTCATCCTGACATTCTATTCAGGGAGGGATTGGAACCCAGCACTGATGTAAAACATAAATGACAGACTCCCTGCCTACGAAATGGTTTATGGGTCAATGTGGCGAAATCAAGGACAATGAAGACCAAATCATGTGCGGATAATATGATGTTCACAAGGATCTTTGTTTTCAATGCAGTAAGATACCCCAAAGTGAAAAGAGGTTAAGTCTCTTACCGTCCTGTAGTGTCGTGATAGCTTCACTCTCCTCGCTGTATTCACTGTCTCCTATGTCATTGGTGGCTTTCACTCGAAACTGGTAGGAGGTGAAGGGCTTCAGCCTAGCATGAAGCGATGGAACATAAGACAACATCATTCTCAGTGACATTTTTCATGTGACATTTTTCAACTATTCAACTTCCATCTAGGGCTAAGTGCAGCCTTTCCAAGCAAATCTAAAAAATTTGAAAACTTTTCTAAAATCTCTGAAAACTTTCCACTATGTCCCCCTGTTAGTGCACTAGGTAGGGTGCTAGGTAGGGTGCACACTGTACCTGCCAACTATGTAGGAGCTGGCCTCGTGGGTGACCGAGGCAGAGTGGATAGTCCAGTTGCTGTCGGGCAGTTCTCTCAGCTGCACGGTGTAGTAGCGGACCGGAGAGAGGCCATCGCTGCCTGGTTCCCATGACAACAACACACTGCGGGCCTGAACATCCTTCTGGGGCACCATGGGACGATTGGTGGGCTGGGGGCGAGCTGAGAGAGAGAGAGAGAGAGAGAGAGAGAGAGAGAGAGAGAGAGAGAGAGAGAATAACGTTAACAACATGCCCATGTTCTTTGGTCGGTAACAGTTTTCAGGCTACATTATAGTTATCTGCGTACAAGCTTTTATCGGGTTAAATAAATGACTTATACTATACTCAAAAGACAATTGCCTACAATACTCACTAACTTCAAGTGCTTGTATGAACACACAAAACAAATAGCTGATTACTGCAGATGTAACTGGGTGGAAAATAACTAATGTAAAACCTTTGTGCTGAATCTGTAAACTACTATCAGATGAGATGAGAGTTTCTTCTGAACTCGTTGGAATGCTCTGTTGTTTATTGTAAGTGACTGACAGAGCTGACTGACTCACCTCAGCCACTCTAGCATGTTGTGTCAACACTGAGAATATAAACCTGTCTGCACTCTAACACATGTAGACAATATTCTGTGGTATGCTCTATAAGTCCAATAACTCACATGGAAACGTCACATAAAACTTCATCTAAGTACTCAAAATATACAATAATGTCTGTAATGTTCTATAAAGTACAATAACTCCCATACTAATGTTTTATACTACTTCTTCTTACAACGCATATTTCCATGTTTCCATAGTAACGTCCCTTTTTGGTACGTTCACCAAGTACAATAGGTTACACACTAATGTGATACAATACTTCATCTGACATATGTTTCAATTAATATGTTTACCTCTCTTCTCGGTGGTGACCACCAGTGCCTCTGAGGCCTCTCCCCAGCCCTTGCGTGTCTGGGCTGTGATGCGGAACACATACATGGAATCTTTTTTCAGGCCCGTCACCATGTACTGACGAGCACTCGGGTTCAGCACGTCCACTGTGGCCGTGTTGCTGTTGCTCGAGTTCAAACGATACGTGATCTGATAGGCTGAGAGGAGGAGAAAGGAAACACACATGACAGGAGAGAGAGAGAGTCAGAAAGAAAAGATATGATAAACTCCTTCAAATGTTCTTCAAAATGTCCCCTAAAAAAAAGAAACAGGGACTCAGCATGAAACGTGATTCTGCCGGACACAAAAATGGCGAACAAAGGGATCAGGCTCGTTCCACGTTGCTAGGTCCAAAGTTGATATATTTGTAATTATCATAGTCAAAATAAGTGTTGTTTTTGTTTGCTGTATGAGAGGGTCATTCTTGTAGAGTCTGGACAGGTTAAAGGTGAAAGGTCAAGGTGTGGTCATAGTCAAAGGTTAAATCACATACCCAGGATAATGCCGTTTGGCTGAGACGGGGACTGCCAGATGAGACGCAACGAGGTGGTCCGGACCTCAGGGAACAGGATGCCCACTGGAGGGCCGGGCACTGGAGACGAGAGGGGGGCAGAGGGGCTACACTTTTGAACACTTCTTCTCTTTACATCTGATGCAGTGGGTTACTGAATGGCAGTGGGCATTGGTCAACTATAATATCAAAGTCTGGATAGCTTTAATAAGCTATTTGAAAGCTTTTACATATCCTTTGGTATAACACATCTTGTATGAGCAGATGGATGAATGGCGCTGGAGGGAATAGTCCTCGTTTTACGGGCTCCTGGGCAATTGTGCTAATTTGTGTATTTTCTCATGCTGATCTTAACTTTTTTTTTAGACATAATGTTTCCTATGACTGAAAAGAGCTTCTGGACATCAGAACAGCTCTCACTAACCTCGATTTGGACGAGGATTTCTATAGAATTCCGGAGGCAAAAGACATTGATTATTCAGACCAGGCCCAAATCCCAGACACTCAAAGAAAGAGGAGATGGCACTATAGAGACCGGTGTGCGGGATACCTAACAAGACTACATCAGAGAGTGGATAAATCGCCTCTACCCACTGTTCTATTGGCAAACTGGATGAGCTCTTATCAACGTGATCTGAAGATCTGTAATATCCTATGTTTCACTGAGTCATGGCTGAGCAAGGACATGGTAAAGATAATCTAGCTGGTTTTTCGGCATGACAGAAAGTCAGCGTCGGGGAAGCTCAGAGGAGGGGTTGTGTCTCTTTGTTAACAACAGCTTGTGCACGATTGCTAATATTAATATTCTGCTTGTCTGAGTTAAAATATTTCATGATAAGCTGTAGACCATACTATTTACCTCCATAAAACGATGCTGGCTCAAAGACTACACTCAATGAGCTGTATAGGGCCATAACCAAACAAGAAAATGCTCACTCAGAGGCAGCGCTCCTAGTGGCCAGTGACTTTAATGCAGGAAAACTGATTTCTACTAACATGTCACCTGTACACCTAGAGGAGAATCTTTTTTTACATCACCTTTCCTCAACACACAGAGACGCACACAAAGCTCTCCTTCACCCTCCTTTTAGCAAATCGGACCATAACTCTATCCTAATGATTCCTGCTTACAAACAAGAACTCAAACAAAAAGTACCAATGACCTGCTCAATACGGAAGTGGTCAGATGACTCGGATGCTAATCTACAGGACTTTTTTGCTAGCACAGACTGAAATATGTTCTGGGATTCATCCGATGGCATTGAGGAGTTTACCACCTCAGTTATTAATAAGTGCATCAACTACGTCATCCCCAAAGTGACCATGTGTACATATCCCAACCAGAGACCATGGATTACAGGCCATATCCATACTGAGCTAAAGGCAAGAGTTGATGTTTTCATGGAGTGGGACACTAATCCATAAGCTTATATAAAATTCCGCTACTACAGGCAAAGCGTCAATACAGGACCAATATCGAAACCTACTATACCGGCTCTGATGCATATCAGATATGGCAGGGCTTACAAACAATCACGGATTACAAAGGGAAACCAAGCCGCAAGCTGTCCCTGTGACGCGAGCCTACCAGACAAGCAACACTGAACCATGCATGATAGCACCAGCTGTTCGGGATGACTGTGATCACGCTCTCCGTAGCCCAAGTGAGTAAGACCTTTAATATTGACTGATTATCAGGAAGAGATATTCAGAGTATGCGCTGACCAGTTGGCAGGTCTTCACTGACATGTTCAACCTCTCCCTGACCCAGTCTGTAATACCTACAGTGCCTTGGGAAAGTATTCGGCCCCCTTGAACTTTGCAACCTTTTGCCACATTTCAGGCTTCAAACATAAAGATATAAAACTGTATTTTTTTGTGAAGAATCAACAACAAGTGGGACACAATCATGAAGTGGAACGACATTTATTGGATATTTCAAACTTTTTTAACAAATCAAAAACTGAAAAATTGGGCGTGCAAAATTATTCAGCCCCTTTACTTTCAGTGCAGCAAACTCTCTCCAGAAGTTCAGTGAGGATCTCTGAATGATCCAATGTTGACCTAAATGACTAATGATGATAAATACAATCCACCTGTGTGTAATCAAGTCTCCGTATAAATGCACCTGCACTGTGATAGTCCCAGAGGTCCATTAAAAGCGCAGAGAGCATCATGAAGAACAAGGTACACACCAGGCAGGTCCGAGATACTGTTGTGAAGAGATTTCCCAAGCTTTAAACATCCCAAGGAGCACTGTGCAAGCGATAATATTGAAATGGAAGGAGTATCAGACCACTGCAAATCTACCAAGACCTGGCCGTCCCTCTAAACTTTCAGCTCATACAAGGAGAAGACTGATCAGAGATGCAGCCAAGAGGCCCATGATCACTCTGGATGAACTGCAGAGATCTACAGCTGAGGTGGGAGACTCTGTCCATAGGACAACAATCAGTCGTATATTGCACAAATCTGGCCTTTATGGAAGAGTGGCAAGAAGAAAGCCATTTCTTAAAGATATCCATAAAAAGTGTCGTTTAAAGTTTGCCACAAGCCACCTGGGAGACACACCAAACATGTGGAAGAAGGTGCTCTGGTCAGATTAAACCAAAATTGAACTTTTTGGCAACAATACAAAACGTTATGTTTGGCGTAAAAGCAACACAGCTCATCACCCTGAACCTACCATCCCCACTGTCAAACATGGTGGTGGCAGCATCATGGTTTGGGCCTGCTTTTATTCAGCAGGGACAGGGAAGATGGTTAAAATTGATGGGAAGATGGATGGAGCCAAATACAGGACCATTCTGGAAGAAAACCTGATGAAGTCGGCAAAAGACCTGAGACTGGGACGGAGATTTGTCTTCCAACAAGACAATGATCCAAAACATAAAGCAAAATCTACAATGGAATGGTTCAAAAATAAACATATCCAGGTGTTAGAATGGCCAAGTCAAAGTCCAGACCTGAATCCAATCGAGAATCTGTGGAAAGAACAGAAAACTGCTGTTCACAAATGCTCTCCATCCAACCTCACTGAGCTCGAGCTGTTTTGCAAGGAGGAATGGGGAAAAATTTCAGTCTCTCGATGTGCAAAACTGATAGAGACATACCCCAAGCAACTTACAGCTGTAATCGCAGCAAAAGGTGGCGCTACAAAGTATTAACTTAAGGGGGCTGAATAATTTTGCACGCCCAATTTTTCAGTTTTTGATTTGTTAAAAAAGTTTGAAATATCCAATAAATGTCGTTCCACTTCATGATTGTGTCCCACTTGTTGTTGATTCTTCACAAAAAAAGACAGTTTTATATCTTTATGTTTGAAGCCTGAAATGTGGCAAAAGGTCGCAAAGTTCAAGGGGGCCGAATACTTTCGCAAGGCACTGTACATGCTTCCAGCAGACTACCATAGTCCCCGTGTCCAAGAACACAAAGGTAACCTGTCTAAATGACTATTGCCCCCTGGGCACTTATATCTGTAGCTATGAAATGCTTTGAAAGCCTGGTGATGGCTCACATCAACACCATCATCCCAGACAACCTGGACCCACCCCAATTCGCATACCACCTCAGCAGATCCACAGATGACCTGAACCCCACCTGAACAAAAGGAACACCTATGTGAAAATGCTGTTCATTGACTACAGCACCAACACCATCATTAAGTTTGTGGTAGGCCTGATCACCAACGATGATGAGAAAAAAATTAGAGAATTGACAGTGTGGTCCAGGACAACAACATCTCCCTCAATGTGAGCAAGACAAATGACCTGATTGTTGCATACAGGAAACAGAGGGCTGAGCACAGCCCATCCACACTGACGGGGCTGTAGTGGAGCAGGTTGAGAATTTCCAGTTCCTCGATGTCCATATCACTAAGGAATTAATTAATTCCATTTTATTTTTGTGTCAATTCGCTAGTTGGCAACCCATTCCTTATGGGATTAATTGACACATAAACAAACATGACAATAATTCACTGTGATAATTCAGTGATAATTATTCTGGTGTTCTGTGCAGTACGCACCACATAAAGAGTGAAAAAGAAATCAACACGTAAATACGTTTATCCAAGCAATAACTATATCCCTAGAGTAGTAAAAAATATATATATATACTAAAATACTATATATACAGATGAATAAATACCAAAAAATGAAATGGAAGGCATTTGAACCAAGGCATTTGAGCTAAGGAATTATTATGGTCCAACAGTCGTGAAAAGGGCACGACAACAGAAGGTTGAAAATATTTAGCATGGGCCCTCAGATCCTCAAAAAGTTATACAGCTGCACCATTGAGAGCATCTTGACTGGCTGCAACACCGCTTGGTATGGCAACTGCTTGGCATCTGACCGCAAGGCGATACAGAGGGCAGTACATACGGCCCAGTGCATCACTGGGGCCGAGCTCCCTGCCATCCATTACCTCTTTACCAGGCGGTGTCAGGGGAAGGCCCTAACATTTGTCAAAGACTCCAGGCACCCAAGTCATAAACTGTTCTCTCTGCTACCACACAGCAAGCTGTACCAATGTCTGGAACCAACAAGAACCTGAACAGATTCTCTCCTCAAGCCATAAGACTGCGAAATAGTTAGTTAAATAGTTCATCAATAGCTACCCGGACTATTGCATTGACCATTTTTGCATGAACTCTTTTGACTCATCACGTGGTGCTGTTACTGTTTATTATCTAGCCTGCTGCCTAGTCACTTTATCCCTACCTATATACTGTATACATATCTACCTCAATTACCGTGTACTGTACCTGCACATCGACTCAGTACTGCTACCCTGTGTATACAGCCAAGTTATTGTTACTCGTTGTGTATCTATTCCTTGTGTTATAATTTTTCTATCATTTCATTTTTTTTCTCTCTGCATTGTTGGGCAGGGCCCGTAAGCATTTCACTGTTAGTCTACACATGTTGTTTACAAAGCATGTAACAAATAACATTTGAATGTATACATGTATTCATTATCTAAGGCTTTTCTAGGCTTTTATTCTAAATTTAGACAGGCAGATATTAGGCAGCCCAGGGCTTACCGTCGTCCAGGGTCCTCTCCAGTATGAGTGGTGAGCTGGGCATGCCGTCTCCGATGCGGGTGAAGGCCAGGACCTGGATCTCATAAAGGACGTATTTCCCCAGACCAGTCAGCTGGACACTGTGGCTGGCATTCCCCTCTATTGTCCACAACTGGAGGGACGAGTCGGAGTCCTTCTCCTTATACAACACCTGAAGGAGGGAGAGAAGAGAGGAAAAGAGAGGGAAGAGGGGAGTAGAGAGGGAAGATGGGAAGAGAGAGGGGAAGACAGAGTGGAAGAGAGACGGGATGACAGAGTGGAATTAGGCAAGAGAGAGGGAAGAGGGGAGTAGAGAGGGAAGATGGGAAGACAGAGGGGAAGACAGAGTGGAAGACAGAGTGGAAGAGAGACGGGATGACAGAGTGGAATTAGGCAAGAGAGAAGGAAGAGGGGAAGAGCAAAAGGAAGAAATTGGATTAGAAAGGAGAGTAATGGAATCATTTGGTTGCACAGTATTGTGTCCCTCTTGGAGGCGAGGGTGATAACTGAACGTCTCACACACCTTGTAGCCCAAGATAAGTCCATTCCGGTCTTGTTCTGGTACTTCAAACCAGCGCACCAGGATACTGCTGGAGGTGGTGGCGAAGGCTGACATGTTGGTAGGGCCACAGGAGGGGACTATATAAAATAAAGAAAACAATTATAAACTAACTTTTATAAACTAAATGCATTCCATGATGTTCATGGGCCTGTGTGTGTGTGTGTGTGTGTGTGTGTGTGTGTGTGTGTGTGTGTGTGTGTGTGTGTGTGTGTGTGTGTGTGTGTGTGTGTGTGTGTGTGTGTGTGTGTGTGTGTGTGTGTGTGTGTGAGAGAGAGCGCGCGTGTTCTTGCATGTGTAGCATTGAAGACACATACTGGTGAACCACTGAGGCCTAGTGTCTAACCCAGGCGTGGCTGTAGCTCCAGAGAAAGCACAGCTCTATATCAGGCCAGCTAGGCCACGGCTCCTTCCTGGCACTCATCCCTGGACATAAAACAGTGATTCGGAACAATTTGCTGGAGTGAGTGGAAAAAAGGAAAAAAGCTGAGGAATTCCACATTCTAGCCCATCTGTTCCCAATTTCCTCCTCCCTAAAGTCTGGTATCCACAGTGACTGCACCAGCACAGTGAGAGAACATCCTAACCCTTTGCCTATTCTACAAGAACATCCAGAGACAGCAAGACAAAGCGTAACGAAAGAACAACTCATGCCTCACTTTAGTTTGTTTTTGAGAGAGAGAGAGAGAGAGAGAGAGAGAGAGAGAGAGAGAGAGAGAGAGAGAGAGAGAGAGAGAGAGACTGTGTGAAGGAGCAGAATGCAGGCAGACCGGTTGGTGTCCATTTCATATAGCTCCATGAGGCAGGAAGAAAAAAATGACCCTGGCCCCCATACCATACACGTGGGTAGATAAAAGAGGTCATATGCAGGAAGTCTGGGCCTTACCCACACATGTGTGATTATAGCCTGATAGTCTAATAGTGTGGGTGGATGAGGCAGTAGCCATAGGAACATACAGTAGCAGTAGGTCATGCCTTTTATGTCCTAAAATTAATGAAGTCTGTAGATCAAAGAGTGCCAAAATTAAATGACTTTTGGCAAAATCCAAGCGGGTTGTCATGTGTCTTTTATTGAGGAGTGGCTTCCATCTGGCCACTCTACCATATAGACATGATTGGCGGAGTGCTGCAGCGATGGTTGTCCTTTTGGAAGGTCCTCCCATCTTCACAGAGGAACCCTAGAGCTCTGTCAGAGTGACCATCGATTGCTCAGTTTGGCCCGGGCGACCAGCTCTAGGAAGAGTCTTTGTGGTTCCAAACTTCTTCCATTTAAGAATGATGGAGGCCACTGTATTCTTGGGGACCTTCAATGCTGCAGAAATGTGTTGGTACCCTTCCCCAGATCTGTGCCTCAACACAATCCTGTCTCGGAGCGCTATGGACAATTCCTTCAACTTCATGGCTTGGTGTTTGCTCTGACATGCACTGTCAACTGTGGGACCTCTATATAGACAGACAGGTGTGTGCCTTTCCAAATCATGTCCAATCAATTGAATTCACCACAGGTGGACTCCAATCAAGTTGTAGAAACATCTCAAGGATGATCAATGGAAACAGGATGAACCTGAGCTCAATTTTGAGTCTCATAGCAAAGGTTCTGAATACTTATGTAAGTAAGGTATTTCTAAAACATCTAAGAACTGTTTTTGCTTTGTCATTATGGGCTCTTGTGTGTAGAGTGTTGAGGATTTTTAAAATCCATTTTAGAATAAGGCTGTAACATAACAACATGTGTCAAATGTCAAGGGGTCTGAATACTTTCCGAAAGGCAGTGTATGAGTTTATTCAAAGCCTATGCAAATCCCCATGTAATATCCCTATGTGATATCCCAATGGGATAGCAACCCCTTTGTAGCAATAAGTAAATAATAATGGTCATATTTTTTAAGATTAGAATATCTAATGTGCAAAAATATAAGGACAATTTTACATCATAGTGTACATACTCAACATGATCAACTGGAATGACACTTACTCTCACAGGTGGCCAAAAATAACTATTTAAAATAACTATCCTCCCGAAGATTAAACCCAGAATGAAATTGATCAAAAATTACATTGACGGTTAAATTAACCCATGTTTGGGTAATCCGAACAAGCCAACCTGGTGGGTTATTCACACAACCTGTCACATTATGATGTCTTACAAAGTGAAGTTTAATTTGAAATCCAGCCAGAGAGGGGATTTCTAACCTTCTGTGTTTCTTATCCCCCGCAACCTGAATTCATGGTTGGGAAAACTGAAATATGAAACTAGCTAAGGGATCTAAACTGGAACAACAATTTCAGTAACGGGTACAATGAATCCAAGTAACATATTGGATTAGTTTAGAAAATGTATGGCATTTATATTTGAGAAGCATTAATTAATAAATCAATGTACATGCAAAAACATCGATATTGAAAGAAAATATTCTTAAAATCGACCTAAAATCGACCTGCATTAGAGGATGCTGGGAAATATGATAACGATGGGCATGGTTTTGGTTCAACTCCGGTTATTAACACCAACATTGGTGTTATTTTACACCAATGAGTGTTTATTCAACACTTACAGAGTTAAATATTATGTTTAGAGTGTAGGCCTGCAAAATAAGGCCTTATGAAGTACATACTGAGTTAAATAATAACGTTTTATTCACTCAGGATCTCACTTGGTGATGTCTACATGACTGAAAATTGATTAATGCAACAACCTGTCCCTAACAAATACAGTCATGGGTGGCAACTCTATAATTCACTCGAAAGGCAAAGCACTCTGGGAAATAAAGCTTTACACCAAGCAGTGTGTTAATTTAACACTTTCCAGTGTCTACACAGGTCCACACTTTCAGTGTTCATTTAACACTGGATAATTTTCTGTGTAATTGCATACAGTATGTGTCTCAAATTGCATTCCTATCCCTATGAGCCCTGGTCAAAAGTATTGCACTATACTGTATAGAGAATAGGGTGCCATTTGAGGCGCAGACATAGAGTATGATGTGTAATCTCACCAGACTCCCTGGTCCTCCCTCTGACTGGCTGGCTCCAGGGCCCGGCCCCGATACCGTTGAGAGCCTGAACCCTGACCTCATACTCTGTCCACTCCTCCAGGTCCTCGATAGTGAACTCCCTCTCCAGCCGGTCAGCTATCACATGGGTCAGTGCCTTACCCTGGGAGCCTGTACGGGAGTACTGGAGCCGGTAACCCAACAGATCTGGGTTCCCATTGTACTCCCACTCTGGTAGGGGCTGGGAGGGGGGTGAGAGAGAAAGAGGGAGAGGGAGGAGGAGAGAAAGAAGGAGAAAGGGGGGGGGGGGGTGGAGAGGGAGAGAGCAAGATGGAGAAAGAGGGAAAATGAAAGAAAGAAACGAGAGATAAAAACTACAACACACGAAGACACACAGCCAGTCATCATCGCTTGATGAAAAACTCAGAGCATCAAGTCATAATGTCAGTCTGTTGAGACGTCACGTACCACCCATCGAAGCCACAGACTGGTCTCGCTGGCTGTGCGCAGGGTGACGTTTGCGGGGGACATGTCTGGAGGGGCCTGCAAGGTCTGGATCTTTCTGGAGGGCTGACTTGGAGGACTGGTCCCCACAATGTTTACCTGACGCATACGGAACCTAGCAGGAGAGAGGAAACAAGAGCAAAGTTATCACAGGAGTATTCCATAGGTTTCCATTAGAGTTTTTTGTGGCCAGGTCACATGGCCAGGAAAAACACAGGTTTCTACAAATAGAATAGAATAGAGTTAAGGATGTGCTCAATTCGGGGTAGTTGGGCCTCACACTTGTAGAATGGGTAGGGGTCAAGGTATAGGAGTTAAGTATAGTACCTGTCAAAGGTGTAGGGGTACATAGCAGCCTACCTGTAGAAAGTGTATGGGTTGAGTCCTGGCACCTCCATGGAGCGGGCATCAGGCTCGTTGGGCAGCTGGTGAACAATCACCCAGTCTTCATTGTCTCCTATCACACTGACCTAAACACAACAACAACACACAACACAACATGATATACGCTGCATCCCAAATGGCACCCTATAGAGTAAGTAGTGCAGTATATAGATATATATATATAGAGATGATGAGATATCAGCTGATGTACGAAGGGCTATATAAATACATTTGATTTGATTTGATATAGGTAATAGGGTGCCACTTGGGAGTCATAGTTGATGTGGGTCACAGATCAGGGGGGAGCGGTCAGACACTTTATGCCCAGGCTAAGCTCATCTCTCTGTGGAAGAAGGCCTTCTTACCTGGGCCTCTACCTGCCAGCGAGAGATGGAGGTCTTTCCATCATAGCCAGGTTTGAACTGGAGGGTGATGGATCGAGGGCCGATGTTGGAGATGGCCATGTTGGTGGGAGGACCCGGCAGCTCTACACAGACACACAAGAGAGAGAGGGGGGGGGGGGGGAGAGAGAGAGGGAGAGGGAGGGAGGGAGCAAGAGAGAAAGCGAAAGAGAGAGTTTTAACTTTATTTTCCATTTGAAAGGAGGGAATAATACAGGGAGAAAGAGAAGGAACAGAAAGGGTATCAAGAGTGAGACAGGGCCTTTAACACAGTAAACAGTTGTAAGTAATGAGTGGGGCAGAAATCATAATACAGAGGTCTCTATGCCTAATGTAATGCTTTTTTAATTTGACTACATTGTGTATCTCTATATTTTAAATCCTTACTGGTTTAGGAAGTAATGTTTTCAGACCTATGCATCTACTATATCCAGAAAGGATAGATTAACTTAGTTCTACAATAAGTATTTCTGAATGAAAAGTATCAATAGGATTATTCAGGCTTGGATCTCAGTTCTCATATCTGCGCTCTGGAGTCGTCTAAAAGTTGTCTACAGGGAAATATATTACTGAGTGACAGTGCAACCTTGTGCTCTAAAATGGATATTGCACCGGAGATGGGCCAATGCTTTTGAGTTATCTCGCTCTCATGAGAGTTTCGCTTCACTCAACTCAAAGTTCTCAAGAAGAATAAACCAAACTTTTCAGGTTGGCAGGACTAGATGGGGATCTAGGAAAAAGCTTGCATAGTCCTATAAATAGTATGCCAAATTCATGATATTAATAATAAACATTTACATTCGGATACCGTATTTGTATTTGTTTTGTGATATCCAATTACGGTCTTATCCCATCATTGCAACTGCCAACGGGCTCGGGAGAGGCAAAGATCAAGTCATGCCTCGTCCGAAACATGACCCGTCAAACCGCGCTCCTTAACACCCGCCCGCACCAATGCGTCGGAGGAAACACTGTTCAACTGACGACCAAAGTCAGATTGCAGGTGCCCGGCCACCACAAGAAGTCGCTAGAGCCTCGATGAGCCAAGTAAAGTCCCCCCGGCCAAACCCTCCCCTAACCCAGATGACGCAGGGCCAATTGTGCACAGCCCTTTGTGACTCCTGGTCATGGCTTGTTGTGACACAGCCGGGGATCGAACCCGGGTCTGTAGTGCCACACAGGAGGCCTTGGATACTGTCTTTATAAGTACGTTATGAATAATAAAAAAATACAAAATACAAATGTAAATGTTTATTATTACGTTTTTTGCAATCTTTTTTCTCACAATCAAACCAGAGTCTTGAAAAAAGTCCCCTCCCCTGCCCTTCCGCCAGTCCGATGATGCACTTGTTCTCTGCATAGTTGTTATGTGAAATGTGAAGCGTGACTAATTGCCAGGCAACCACTATGCTGATTTAGTTCAGTCACCTTCATTTCATCCCTTTGCTTTAATGCCATACCAATACACCAATACATAAACTGCTGCAAGTAAAACAACAGACCTCACCATTGCACAAGGCTGCTTGCCAAATCACACCCTATTCCCTATATAGCGCACTAACTTTGGCCAGAGCCCTATGGGACCTGGTCAAAAGCAGTGCACTAGTAGAGTGCCATTTGGGATGCAAGACTGAGACACAAGCACACCCCAGGGCACTGTATAGTGAAAGGGGCCAACTCTTCAAGGTGATGGAGTGGGTCTATTGGCTCATAATGAAATGGACTATAGACTATATGACTAGAATAGTAAAATCAGCACCTTTAAATCATTAGCATGCCTGGTTATTCAGACAATAGCACAGAGAGAGATCTCTAGGGTGGAGGCGTACAGCTATATTCATAGTAATCACCATTCTGGGAACGATAACCACAGCTCCATACCTTACTAACTGTGGCCCTCGATAGAATGGCTCTTTTTATTAGACAGCTCTGAAAGACATACTGTATAGTGTCTGGGGGAACCACCGGTGCAATAATAATTGACTGGAAGTATTTTCTTTTTTATAATACACTGTAGCATGTTTTAATAGGAAATCGTAAACTGGAATTATCCTAAATGGTCTCGATGGGCTCTTACTTTTGGCTGGGTTTCTGGGTGAAGTGTATTAAAATCTAATTCTGAACTGTCGGTTTTGAAGTGGAGAAGTAAGTCCCCTGGTCTGGTGTAGTCTCCTACTTTATGGCTCTCTGTCTGTCACAGTTCTGCCTGCCTGACTGACTGACTGACTGGGGTACGGTTACATAGTGTCTGGAGCAAGACAGACACACACACAGTTACTGTCACTCAGGATTCTGTAGAAATGGTGAGAGGTTAGGGACGTTTGGGGATGCAAGTGGCGGGTGACAGGGCAGCCCGCTGGAAGCTGGGTTCTGGCTAGGTTTCTGGGGGTAGCAGACAATGTTTTAGGCCTGGACATGGACTGAGGAGGGTCAGTGATGCTGAGGCTAGTAATCAGGATACCAACTAGCACTCTGGCTGAGCTCAGTCAGGGCTGCATCTGATATGGCACCCTGAATGTAGTGCACTATAAAGTGAATAAGGGGCCTATTCTGAATCACCAGGGACTGAGCCATCGATAATACTGACCTTGAGGCACTCCAGCAGAGATGGGGGAAGAGGACAGTTTCCCCTGGCTGGTGCTAGGGATAACAGGGTAGGGTTAGGGACTGGTTGGGAACTGACCTGGAGGTACTCCAGAAGAGATGGTGGAGGAGGACAGTTGTCCCTGACCCTTGGAGGTCATGCCAGCCACCTCGATGGTGTAGGTGGTGAGGGCGGTCAGCCCTGTGACGCGGTACTCCAGGGTCACGTTGGGGAGGTAGTGGGTCACCCGTGTGTTGGTGCGGTTAAACTCCTCCCACGAGATACGGTAGCCTGGAACAGAGAATCAATCAAATTCATCAATAAATACAATATTATTTGTGTAGAGTTTTTTTTGTACAAATACGAACTGAGCCTAATAGAAGAGAAACAGAGGACATTGATGAACAGAGGGAGGTGTATAGGTGGCCAGATCCAACTCTTAACATGAAGTAGGTCATCTTCTTCAGCTCTAATGTCTTTGGTGTGGCGTACCTGTGAGAACTCCATTCTTCTCTCCAGGTTCTCTCCAGCTCACTTTGAGAGACGTGTCTAGGATATCTGTGAAGCTCAGGTGACCCACAGCCCCAGGAGCTAGAGAGGAGGGCACGGTGGTTATTATGATGAGAATGATAACACAATGGATCCCATGGAGCTCAATGGCATTCACAATTATTTAGATGTCTTGTTATACTATATTGAATAGCAAACTACATTTATTACATGTAATATGAAGAAATCAGGAAAATGTGGCTTTTACACGTTGAACAGTCATTACAGCTACTAAAATAGGCAACATTTTACTTGGACAACAGCGTAATTACAAGTAGAGGCCCAGTACAGTATGGCCAACCAATTATCTCTTGAGAAAATGTGTCCCAATTATGTGTGGATGTGTGCAGAAACCCAAATGTAGCATACGCATTCATTAGATCTGTAGAACTAGGCTGTTAGGCTGTGCTGAATAATAGATTTGACCCAGTGGGCATGTTTCAGTATGATTGGCCATGTCCATTCAACAGTGTGTGTGTGTGTGTGTGTGTGTGTGTGTGTGTGTGTGTGTGTGTGTGTGTGTGTGTGTGTGTGTGTGTGTGTGTGTGTGTGTGTGTGTGTGTGTGTGTGTGTGTGTGTGTGTGCGCGTGCATTTGGAACTCACTGTCCTCATGTGTCCTAAGGCCTTTAGCAGTGCTGCGGGGGCCATCCCCTGGCGTAGTGAAACAAAGCACAGAGGTGTAGTACTCTCTGAACTTCTTCAGCCCTGTCACGTAGCCCACATGCACGCTATCCTGGAAGTTAGGTCTCACTGTAACCATGGTGACCTCCTCTTCCTGACCTGGCTCCCATGCCAACAGCTAGCAGAATGGGAAATGGAAACAGATAAGGAAGAACGTGAGATCAAACTGGAAATAAGAAGTAAATGGTAGAACATAAACAGTAGAACATCTTATAGGACTGACTGGTTTTACCTTTAGCCCTCAATTTGAAATTGTGAATGGGAACCAAAGTGCATCGGATACCATATTAACTCTTTCATTGCCCACAATTTACACCCCAAATTTGACCTAAATAGCACTGTTACTCTCCAAGTCTAATCATGTTCACATTTAGTTTAATCCAACTCTCCTCCGTTTCATGTGCTGTTGACCTTCTCTGGGGTGTCATGTGGCATCATAATTATTATATGAATGGTTAGTGTCACTCTAAACATATTCTTGTCATTGAGTAAGCACTGGAAGCACAGTGTTTCCTGACTAATCCGGTCTCAGCCTCCAGTATTTATGCTGCAGTAGTTTATGTGTCGGGGGGCTAGGGTCAGTTTGTTATATCTGGAGTACTTCTCCTGTCTTATCCGGTGTCCTGTGTGAATTTAAGTATGCTCTCTCTAATTCTCTCTTTCTCTCTTTCTTTCTCTCTCGGAGGACCTGAGCCCTAGGACCATGCCTCAGGACTACCTGACATGATGACTCCTTGATGTCCCCAGTCTACCTGGCCGTGCTGCTGCTCCAGTTTCAACTGTTCTGCCTGCGGCTATGGAATCCTGACCTGTTCACCGGACGTGCTACCTGTCCCAGACCTATTATTTGACCATGCTGGTCATTTATGAACATTTGAACTTCTTGGCCATGTTCTGTTATAATCTCCACCCGGCACAGCCAGAAGAGGACTGGCCACCCCTCATAGCCTGGTTCCTCTCTAGGTTTCTTCCTACGTTTTGGCCTTTCTAGGGAGTTTTTCCTAGCCAACGTGCTTCAACACCTGCATTGCTTACTGTTTGGGGTTTTAGGCTGGGTTTCTGTACAGCACTTTGAGATATCAGCTGATGTACGAAGGACTATATAAATACATTTGATTGGATTTGATTTGGAAGGCAGGGCTGGAATGAGTCCACAGAGAGAGAGAAAGAGAGTGAAAGAGAAATATAAATTGCAGGTAGCAGGTCTAATGTAGAGGGATTGCACACACATAACAGAATGAGAGTTAATGTACCGAGTGGTCAATTAGGTGATTAGACAAATACTACCCTTGGCAAATATATTGGGTCTATTTCAATCTTGGTTCCCAGGCTGTAAGTAGAGTTTGACTCTGGGAAAGAGTGTGCGGTGGGGTGGGTGTGTGAGCCAAATGTGGAATAAATGGATGCCCACTCTGCACACTCACTCATACAAAACACACACCTCATACAAAACACACACACAAGCTATCGCGCACACACCTCATACAAAACACACACCTCATACAAAACACACACCTCATTCAAAACACACTCACTCATACAAAACACACACACAAGCTATCGCACACACACCTCATACAAAACACACTCCTCATTCAAAACACACTCACTTATACAAAACACACACACAAGCTATCGCACACACACCTCATACAAAACACACACCTCATACAAAACACACACACAAGCTATCGCACACACACCTCATACTGACGAACAAGCACATACATTGGTTGTTCCACAAAATGAGTGCCTTTTGGACATGCAAACTTTTAAGAAATGAACTTTAAAATATATCTTCTGTCAACATTCAAGTGCATGGAGGAAATGTTTAGCCTACGGGAAACCACTTTTGCCATCTCAGGCATTAAAACCCTGTGAACTAAGAGCATTTTATCTGCACTTTCACTACACTGTCTGTCAACACTGTAACTATTATTTAAAAGCATTTATTTGATGAATCCAATATTCCTCATTGTTTAAGTATCCCTTCTAAAAATAAACTCACATATAATATCAAACTGTTGGGCCGCTAACAGGGTTGACGATAAGAGTTTTAGGTGAAGATCAGCCATTATTCCTCATGTGGTGAAGAGCATGGGAACACATGGTGTTCATGAAATTAGGAATTAGACATATGTTGCACACATCAAACTCAAGTTTTCCTAACATAAATTAAGCAAACAGACCACCTCAGTCATAGATGATGAAACAATTATAAATCCACCAAAAAGAGAGAGATTTCCTTCCTTTTCCACCATGCTGTTCAGAAGACCCAAACCATGTCACCTGCTGTGAATCATTTCCCTTGGTGGAATGGTACATTATTTTAAAGGGGTAAATTGTTGCCATTACAGGGTTTACTTTAAAATGAGGGACAGACACAAATGAATCACTAATCACGTGAAATATAAATAATAATCTTCAGAAATGTCAAAGCAGCAAAATAACTAGGCCTTTATAATGATGCTGAAATTTCACATTTTAGCCAGCCTTTATTCATATAAAAAAATTATCCGTGTGGTCTATGGTGCACTTCATTCAATATAACATGCTTTTAAAATTCAATATTGGTGCACAATTTCTACTTAAAATATCAAAGGGACACAAAAGGGGGGCTCCCGAGTGGCGCAGCGGTCTAAGGCACTGCATCTCAGGGGTAGGCCGTCATTGTAAATAAGAATTTGAAAAGAGAAATAAACAGTAAACATCACCCTCCCTCCATCCCTCTCAGTAACCTCTCTCTAGGGACAGGCCCTGCAGTCAGAGAGAGTAGTGGCGCCTGAGATGTCCTGCTAAGTGAACTCTCCAGAGAGAAACACAATGCATGTGTCATCACATCTCAAAGACTTTCTATAGAATGAAGTTCTAGTACAGCTGACTCTAAACAGTCATTCTCCATACAGCTCATTCTGATCCTATCAAGTACATCTGTAAATAACAAAACCAGCTTTCATAACAGTATGGGCTGGAGAGATTGAACAAACGACTTCCAGATCTACTAAGCCACAAGATAGATAGCTGGTAAAACGCTCAGAAAATGAAAGTCAAAGAAACCAATTAGAAATTGGAAGCCATCTTTCACAATGGTTAGGAGTGGCATATCTCTTTCCCCTTGTGACACAGTATGAGACATGTACCAGCACCTAATGGCAGGCTGTCTCTAACCTCGCAGCCATAGTTCTATCACCCATTAAATGGTACTGCCCTTAGTGCCATGGTGACTTGTGTCTATCACCCATTAGATGGTACTGCCCTTAGTGACAGGGTGACTTGTGTCTTATGATGTCCCTCACCTTGTATCCCTGGTTGATCCCGTTGATGAACTGAGGGTTAGGGGCGGCCCAGGTGATACGGATGGTTGTGGAGTTGACAGCCTCTGCCTGAACGTTACTGGGGGCTATAGTCGGCACTGAGGAAGATAAGTGAGAAAAAAGGAGAAGAGAGAATCAGAGAGAGAGAGAGCGAGAGGAATGGATATAGAGAACATGAGATTAAACTAAACACCTTATAGATTGGACAGCCTTGGCTGGAAGAATTTACAGTATGTGTCTCTATCCCATGTATTGCTATTGATTCTGCAGGACAGGGCAGGGGCCCCCATATTCACTTCTTCACACCTTCCCTTCCCATGTAATGTACCATCCAGAGCTGACAGAGGATGCAATAGGAAGACATACCTGTATTCAGAAAGTAGTCAATGTATTCAGCAAGACTTCAATACTATTTGACATGCGTGTTAACTCCAAGTACTGACTGTGTTGTCTTCTACATGAATGGTATCAAGAAAATATCCCTGTTGAACATCCTTCTTATATCCTCAAAACGGGCATGGGTATTTACTTGACAAGTTCATTTATGTGTCAAGTCATTGAATAGGTATACAAAGTTCACAACTCCACAGGTAAAATCCTTGCCATTATATTTATTTCCACATTGTCTAAGTATTTATCTGACTGACAAGCATAAGGACCAATGAGCAGAGACTATTCCAGCTCACATCTGACTGACAAGCATAAGGGCCAATGAGCAGTGAGTATCCAGGATCACTCACCTCCTTGCAACGTCCACTCAGTGACCTTGTGGCTGAAGGTTCCTAGCCCCGCCCAGTTGTAGGCTGCCACTTCGATCTCATAATTGGTCCAGATGATAAGATCTTCCAGGAGAAGGTTGGTCACGTCTGGTTTGGAGATGTTCTTACTCTGGTAGTCCACTGGAAGACCTGTCAGACGGTACCTGAGAGGAGAGATAGGGTAGGAGAGAATGAAGAGAGGGAGGAGAGAGGTTAGTCTGGTCTGGTTTGGAGATGTTCTTACTCTGGTAGTCCACTGGAAGACCTGTCAGACGGTACCTGAGAGGAGAGATAGGGTAGGAGAGAATGAAGAGAGGGAGGAGAGAGGTTAGTCTGGTCTGGTTTGGAGATGTTGTTACTTTGATACTTTAATCAAGTATGAGTCGATTGTAGTCACAAGGCCACCGAGGGTGCAGAAATTGAGCACAAACGGATTCTTACTCGGAGAACACTTGCGTTTTTATATCACGGTACCTGAGACACCGCGCCAGTGTTTTCATACTAGGGACTGTAGTACATAACAGCTACAGTAGGGGGAAACAGAGCACAAGACTACAGCACTCGCCAGAGTGAGCAGATGACGATGACGACATTGGCTCTAACTCTAAAGGATTGGAATATCTACAGAATGCCTGCCGCCTTATTTGGTCTACACCATGACACAACCAGCAACAAACCTACTGTAAACTGAGTTTATCCTTATTGATAAACTGCCAGAGACTACAACAGTAGGCCTACCCCATAAACGACTCTTTCTCTCACATTAAACCACAGACAGTGGATTTACTTCATTATGAACATGACTTCTTATGTTATGTGCTATCATACAGCATAACAACTCTCGTCCTTCATTCAGAGAACCAGGGTTACAGCAGCCAACCCATCCTGTCATCCCATGGTGTTGTGTTCTCACCGGACGCTGTAGCCTCTGAGGATCCCGTTCTGGTGGCTCTCTGGTGGGGGCTGCCATTGGATCATGATGGACTGGTTGGTGCGGCCGCTGGCGATCACGTTCTGGGGAGGAGCACTGGGAGGTTCCTCTGGTAGAGATACACTGCAGAGAGTGGTGATAGAGAGAGAAAGTAGGGAACAAGATACAGACACAGAGAGAAATGAGGGGAAGAAAGAGGAGGGTCACATCACACACAGATTTCAATACTCCTAAGACTGCATTTTACGCCGTTGTCCCTGTTGATTTACTGATCTGGCAAATAACTGTGTCTCTCTACAACTATGAGAACCACTGTCTCTGTCATAACCTCTTTGTCTTGCATTGCCTCTCAGCATTCATCCTATCTACCTATTTCAGCTGTGGAAAAATAATCATTACGCCTTTTCCTAAAATATCCCCTACAGATGGAGACATAAGGTACCATCCCAGAGAGTGAAAAGGCTAAGACCACAGAACACAGTGCACCAGTCAGATGATGCTCAATCAATTAAATCCAGTAAAACCCTACAGTTTATTCCTACCCTGTCAAAACCAAAGAGAGAGATACTGTATGAAGCTTCTGAAGCGAGGCGGAGTAGCGATCAAATGGAAGCACAAAGTGCTCGATGTGAATTCCTGCGCTGTCGGGCGGGAGCGCCCTATGGCTCTACTCTCAGCTGGAGATGGCTGGGGATCCAACAGTTTGCATTTGAGCTGGCGTGACTTGCTAGCCGGTGTAAGAGGACAGTTGCGCTATGGGCCCTGGTTAAAAAGTAGTGCACTATACAGGGAATAGCGTGCCACTTGGGATGCAGGGGGGGGGGTCATTTTAAAGGAGACACACTGTACAATTTCCGAAGTGACTCAGGCTAGTGAAGCCAACCTGATCTCCACAATCTCCCGGGACACCCCCAAATCCCTCTCTGAGTGAGTGAGGTGGTGGTGTGTGTCTGGCTGCATCGGCTCAAATACTGTTCCTTCAGCAGATAAACACACACACGCACACACCATTGACAATGTGTACTAGGACAGGGGATCACACACTTGTTGTCTGGGAGACTGAGTGGGCTGTTATCATTGAATAGCATGATATAAGTGGCTTCAGAGGGGAGAGAAGGATCCTCTGAGGACCCTCACCTGCTTGCCCAAGCTCATGTACACGCTTACTAACTAACTAGCTAACTCACACAATTGTTCATTAATTTATCCACTCACCGGTCAGTCTCCTTGCTGAACTGTCCCTTTCCCACATCATTGACGGCACACAGGCGGAACTGGTAGGAGCGTGCTGGGATGAGCCCACTGACTGTCACTGCGGTCGACTCAGGCTCTATGTTGGCCAGGAGGATAGCCCAGGGAGCGTCTAGGACAGGGAGACAGAACAGACATACAATCAGCGGATGATCTAATCCTTATTCCTTCTATTCCTCTAACTAACAGTGGTTTATTTTTTCTCATTCTATTTTTTCTCATTCTACTCTCCTCCTCTAGTTGAATTTCTTTCCTCCCTGGCTACTCCTTGCCTGGCTACCTTTCCACATCGCTCCAGACAAAATGACGTTTCTTCTCCATAATGAGTCTGGATTTGCATCCCTCCCCTACGATTTCTAGAATGAGTATATTCTGACCCTTCTGACTGGTCCCAGAAACCAATGGGCTGGGGAAGAGCCTGCCTACATGATGGCGTCATCAACATTGAAACTTTGAATGGTTAGATTTGTTAGAGACGATCCAATCGCTGATGAATGTGCTGTGGACAACACCCCTTTTTGAAGTCACACAAACGACTTCTAGGATGGCAGGTTCAGACTGAAAGTATATAGCGCTCCGTAGAGCAGCGGATTAACTTCAGAGTCGTCTGGCAGGTGTCCATCTGAAATCACTCACTGTTCTCGGAGACCTCCAGGACGTAGTGGATTAGGGGGCTGTTCCCGTCAAAGGGTTTGGCCCATGTCAGGTTGATGGCCCTCTTCTCTGAGGAGCTCAGCAGAGACACAGGGTTCTCTGGGGCATAGGGCAGCTGCCTGTGAGGGGAAGATAGACAGATAGTCAGGGAGCTCATCAGAGAGGCGGGCAGACAGAGGAGATATGACTGGATTCGTTTTCCTAATCAATTCTTAGAGGTAAGAATCACTCAAAATCCTTCATTATGGGAACCTACGAGAGAAGGGCAGAGAAGAAAAGAGAGATAGACAGACAGGAGCAGTGGTGTGTATTCATGGATGCCAAGGGAAGCGAGGCTTCCCCCCAAAAATGACAAAAATGACAAAAACTTTAAATCAATCAATTCACAAGAGGCTGAATGTATCTCACAGGAGAAAGCCTCAGAGTGAGTGAAACAGCGCCCATCTGTCTCTCTACGTGTAGGTCATGAGTATGACGTTGTTGCCGTCCGTAGTAGAGGTCGACCGATTAAATCGGAATGGCCGATTTATTGGGGCCGATTTCAAGTTTTCATAACAATCGGTAATCGTCATTTTTGGATACCGATTGTGGCCATTTAAAAAAATATATAATTTTATTTCACTTTTTATGGCTGGGGGGCAGTATTGAGTAGCATGGATGAATAAGGTGCCTAAAGTAAACGGCCTGCTCCTCAGTCTCAGTTTCTAATATTTGCATTGTATTATTAGTATTGGATAGAAAACACTCTAAAGTTTCTAAAACAGTTTGAATGATGTCTGTGAGTATAACAGAACTCATATTGGCAGGCAAAATCCTGAGTTGAAATAAAAACAGGAAGTCAGAAATCTGAGCTTTGTATGTATTCACCAGAGTCCCCAATGAAATCCCCTTGAGATATGAATGTTTTTGCACTGCCTAGGGGTTCCACTTGATGTCAACCATCAATATAAATTATAATGAGACTTCTATGATGTTGTGGGAGTGAATGATAGCAGAATCAGTCAGCCATTTTCTGATCATGTTTATTCCTCGTGGTAGTCACTAGCGTTCCATTGCTCACGAAGACAAGGACTACTCCGGTTGGAACTTTATTGAAGCTATATGTTAAAAACATCCTAATGATTGATTCTGTACTTAGTTTGAAATGTTTCTTGAAATGTTTCCGGTAATATCACTTTTTGAAGTTTTTGTACGATATAACGCTGACCAGAATTAGTGTTTGGATATGTATACCAAACGCACTAACAAAAGAAGGTATTTGGACAGAAATAACGGACATTTTCGAACAAAACAAACATTTATTGTGGACCTGGGATTCCTGGAGTGCTTTCTGATGTAGATCATCAAAGGTAAGGGAATATTTATCATGTAATTTCTTGTTTATGTTGACGGCATCTTTGCGGCTGTGGTGTTTTTACTTTTGAGCGTCGTCTCAGATTATTGCATGCGTTCTTTTTCGGTACGTTTTTTAAAAATCTGACACAGCGGTTACATTAAGGAGAGGTATATCTATAATTCCATGTGTATAACTTGTATTATCATCTACATTTGTGATGAATATTTCTGTTGAATGATGTGGCTATGCAAAATCACTGGATGTTTTTGGAACTAGTGAATCTAATACGCCAATGTAAACTCAGATTTTCTGATATAAATATGAACTTTATCAAACAAAACATGCATGTATTGTGTAACAAGTCCTATGAGTGTCATCTGATGAAGATTATCAAAGGTTAGTGATTAATTTTATCTCTATATATGTGCTTTTTCTCTCTCTCTCTTTGGCTGGTAAAATTGGCTGTGTATTTTAGTGAGTTGTTGGTGACCTAACATAATCGTTTGTGGTGCTTTCGCTGTAAAGCATGTTTGAAATCGGACACTGTGGTGGGATTAACAACAAGATTACCTTTAAAACTGAATAAGATACATGTATGTTTGAGGAATTTTAATTATGAGATTTCTGTTCTTTTGAATATGGCGCCCTGTACTATCACTGGTTGTTGTTATATCGCTCCCGGTAATGGGATCTCAGCCATAAGAAATTAACTAGGCAAGTCAGTTAAGAACACATTCTTATTTTCAATGACGGCCTAGGAACTGTGGGTTAACTGCCTTTTTCAGGGGCAGAACGACAGATTTTTCCTTGTCAGCTCGGGGATTCGATTTTGAAACCTTCCGGTTACTAGTCCAACGCTCTAAACACCTGCCTTACATTGCACTCAACGAGGAGCCTGCATGGCAGGCTGACTACCTGCTACGCGAGGGTAGCAAGAAGCCAAGGTAAGTTGCTAGCTAGCTTTAAAAGTATCTTATATAAAACAATCAACCTTAACATAATCACTAGTTAACTACACATGGTTGATGATTTTACTAGTTTATCTAGTGTGTCCTGCGTTGCATATAATCGATGCGGTGCCTGTTAATTTCTCATCGAATCACAGCCTACTTCTCCAAACGAGTGATGATTTAACAAGCGCATTCGCAAAAAAAGCACTGTCGTTGCACCAATGTACCTAACCATAAACATCAATGCCTTTCTTTAAAATCAATACACAAGTATATATTTTTAAACCTGCATATTTAGTTAATATTGCCTGCTAACATGAATTTCTTATAATTAGGGAAATTGTGTCACTTCTCTTGCGTTCCGTGCAAGCAGTCAGGGTATATGCAGCAGTTTGGGCCACCTGGCTCGTTGTGAACTGTGTGAAGACCATTTATTCCTAACAAAGACTGTAATTAATTTGCCAGAATTGTACATAATTATGACATAACATTGAAGGTTGTACAAGGTAACAGCAATATTTAGACTTAGGGATGCCACCCGTTAGATTAAATACGGAACGATTCCGTATTTCACTGAAAGAATAAACGTTTTGTTATTGAAATGATAGGTTCCAGATTTGACCATATTAATGACCTAAGGCTTGTATTTCTGTGTGTTATTATGTTATAATTAAGTCTATGATTTGATATTTGATAGAGCAGTCTGACTGAGCGGTGGTAGGCAGCAGCAGGCTCGTAAGTATTCATTCAAACAGCACTTTCGTTTATTTGCCAGCAGCTCTTTGTTGTGCTTCAAGCATTGAGATGTTTATGACTTCAAGCCTCTCAACTCCCGAGATTAGGCTGGTGTAACAGATGTGAAATTGCTAGCTAGTTAGCGGGGTGCGCGCTAATAGCGTTTCAATCGGTGATGGCACTCGCTCTGAGACCTTGAAGTCGTTGTTCCCCTTGCCCTGCAAGGGCCGCAGCATTTGTGGAGCAATAGATAACGATGCTTCGAGGGTGGCTGTTTTTGATGTGTTCCTGGTTCGAGCCCAGGTATGCGCGAGGAGAGGGACAGAAGCTATACTGTTACACTGACAATACTAAAGTGTCTATAAGAACATCCAATAGTCAAAGGTATATGAAATACAAATGGTATAGAGACAAATAGTCCTATTATTCCTATAATAACTACAACCTAAAACTTCTTACCTGGGAATATTGAAGACTCATGTTAAAAGGAACCACCAGCTTTCATATGTTCTCATGTTCTGAGCAAGGAACATTAGATTTTTTACATGGCACATATTGCACTTTTACTTTCATCTCCAACACTTAGCTTTTGCATTATTTAAACCAAATTGAACATGTTTAATTATTTATTTGAGGCTAGATTGATTTTATTGATGTATTATATTAAGTTAAAATAAAAGTGTTCATTCAGTATTGTTGTAATTGTCATTATTACAAATAAATAAATAAATAAAAATCGGCCAATTAATCGGTATCGCCTTTTTTTGGGTCCTCCAATAATCGGTATCGGCGTTGAAAAATCATAATCGGTCGACCTCTAGCCCGTAGCATTGAAGGCAAGGGAAGCCAGCGAGCATTTGGCCTCCCTTGATAAAAAAAAAGTATACAAAAATGTCCTAAACTGAGCTAAACTGAGTTAGCTCAACTGTGATTGGTCCTGGTGCACCAAAACAATGTGTCAAGGGAAGCCTGTTTGGATTTTGGCTCTTATCAAATCCCATTGAGAGCAATACGTCATTGACAGAAAAACTTGAATTGTTGCATCTCGTGTTGTTGTCCTCCGGTGGCTAGCTAGCTAGCTAAAATCATCCCTTTCCTGAATTAGCCATGGAGGGAGATAGAGATTGTGTTACTTCATTCTCTGTACTGGCCAATGATTGTAATGGCGATTCAGATCCAACCATTAAGTCATACATTGTTGTGCCCCTGGACTGAGAGGATGGAAGTTCAATATGTAGCTAGATGTAGAAGGCTAATGTTAACTAGCTAACGTTACCCATGATTGGAAGTTAGGCTAGCGAGCAAGCATTTTACCCAGGTAGCCTAGGACAACAAAATAGTGATAGACTGTTTCGTCAACATGAAAGAGAGGATGGCATTAGTGGGAGTCAACATGTTTTTTTTACTTGCACGAACGCACACACACACACACACACACACACACACACACACACACACACACACACACACACACACACACACACACACACACACACACACACACACACACACATTGATTGGACTAAATAGTTTTTAGTATATTTTAGTTGTCACTGTATTAGACTAAGCAGAAGTGATTTGATGATGAAATGTTGAAGTTGAAATGGTACTGGAATAGTGGAGGCAGCTCCTGTTTTCTTTGTGACTTGCTGTAATTCTGTGGGTTCTAAATCAATAGTTGTTTAGTGGTCCGAAACTGTTGGAAACATTAACTTGCTTGACCATGCTGTAGGTCATGTAACTGTCTGTTACTGTAGATGCAATATGCTTTGTGGACTTCACTGGACAGGGGTTGAATTCCAGTTGTGTGATAAACAAAAATATTTCACGGGGGGGGGGGCTTGGCTTCCCCAGTGATTTTACCCACGCACCGCTACTGCCTACTGGACAAGAGCGGGGTGAAACAGGTGAGAGACAGGAGACAGGAGTGGTGAGTGTGTGTCTCCAGGGCCAAATTTCACTGTCTTCAGAGGCTGAAAATGAGTCAGAGGTGGAGAAAGAAGGTGAGGTGTGCAAAAAGTCAGAAAGTTTGAAAATGTTGAAGGTGAGAAAACAGAAAACAGCGTCCGTGCGTGCTTGTGTTAAAATGAGAACAAGATATTTAGAGAGGCCATAACGAGGAGAACAGAGAAAAAAACACAGCATCTCTTGTTCACCACAGGATGAGCATGAAAGAGAGGGAGAGAAAACAAGAGGACGATAAAGAGGGAGATATGTCGATGGTGGTACCTGACTCGGAGGTGTGCGCTGCGTGAGTCGTTGCCCCCTACAGAGGTGACCCTGCAGGTGTAGGTCCCGATGTCACCTGACCAGGTCTGGGAGATGTGAAGGGTACCATCAGAGTCCAGCCGGATACGGGGGATAGACTGGGCGTTGATGACCGAGCCCTCCTTCTCCCATACATACCTACAGTATAACACACAGTTAGTTTGGATGTTAGTTACCATTGGTCAACTACACGGAAAATAACGGAAAAAGTATGTGGACAGCTGCTACATGCTTCAGCACTCGGCGGTCCTGTTCTGTGAGCTTGTGTGGCCTACCACTATGTGGTTAAGCAGTTGTTGCTCTAGAAGTTTTCACTTCACTATATCAGCACTTACAGTTGACTGGGTCAGCTCTAGCAGGGCAGAAATTTGACGAACTGACTTGTTGGAAAGGTGGCATCTTATGAAAGTCACTGAGCTCTTCAGTAAGGCCATTCTACTGCCAATGTTTGTCTATGGAGATTGCATGTAAGCGTGCTCGATTTTATACACCTGTCAGCAACGGGTGTGGCTGAAATAGCCTAACCCACTAATTTGAAGGGGTGACCACATACTTATGGCCATGTAGTGTACATGTACAATAGAAGATTATCTGAACGACTTTGTGCCAGTTTGAAGTGTGTGGTTCCAAAGCGTCAATCAATATTTTCCCTCTTGCACGCATTCTCTCTGCTATATAAACACACTATCACACATCCACACACGGACACACTCGCACACACACACACACACAAAGTGGGGTACTAATTGCTGCTGTGTGTGTGTATGTGTCAGAAAAATCAGAAGAATCCCCCTGACAGTTCGCTTTTCATTAAAAGGCAAGTCCAGGGCTATTATAGGCTCCTTTCATCTCTCACACTTTGACTGTAGCCAAGCACAACAGCAGGATACTGGGCAGGAAAACACTGTCTCTGATACTAGCATATCAAAAGACTGATTCAAACACATCACAAATGATCAGCTCAAATGCATAGCACACACACACACACACACACACACACAGTCATCGAGAGAGATCGAGATCTGAATACTGACAGCTATTGAACTTTGTATTAGTGTCCTACGTCACACAGCTCAATAGTTTTAGACTGTGATGTTATTGTAGGACAGGTGGGAAGGTGTTGTATGTGTATTGCTTCTTAACATGCACAGCAGGTGTAGTCTCGGGCCTCTGTGACCTTGTCATTTTGTGCATTGTTCGTGTGTGCTGTTGTATGTAAGGTTGGAGAAAAGTGTACGTGTGTGTCTGTGTGTTAATGCTGAGCGATCAGTGCTTTTTTAAGGTTGGTTCGGTTTCGTCTTGATTATTTAAAAAATTATCACAGTTTTCAATTTTGGTTTCAATTATTTTTGGGGGTAATTAAATGCACAATGCATTATGTGGGTTGAATGCTGTAACAACACAGAATAAAATAAGGAGTAAAAGTCCCATAATGGTAGTGATGCCCATTTACTGCTTATCAATTATTAACCATAATTTACTCACATTACTTTACTTTAATAAAATATTTCAGTTGTTGTATATATTATATTTGTTTTATATGATGACTTTATTATTTCATTCCATCATCTCACCTCTATAGAGCTGCTGCCTACGTTGTCTGACAAAATCACTATTTCCGTAGTTCTTCAAAGCAAATAAGGCATACTTTAATGACTGCTGAATACCAACTATCAAATAACTTAGATCATGTATTTTGAGGTAGCGATACCTCGAAACAACAGCTTTCTATCCCTCTCCATCACACATTCTTCTGTCTCTTCTCTCAGGGTCTGTCTGACACTAACCTAACGTAGCAGGGGCCTCAGGAACACACAGACCGGACAAGTAGGCGCGCAATTGAAAATGGTCATTGTAGTTAATGATGCAAAACACATTGTAATTTTGCTCTAAACTATGTAGAATCTTAGCCTTTGGAGACTACATCTCCCTACTACATCGCACAGGTTTATCTTTAGAGAAATAATTGAACAATGTTGTCCACGAGTTGTTTAAAAACAGAAAAATAAGCCACATTTTGGTTAATCGCTCAGCACTATTCTGTGCTTCTATGTGTGTGTCTCTCTGTGTTTGTGTGTTGGTCGGTGGGTGGTTTGGTTGGTGGATGTGTGTGTGTGTGTGCGTTTGTGTCACTGTACATCGTGATTGGTGTGTGATCTCCTACCTAACGGTGACACTGGGGTCGTGTGTAACTCCACAGGTCATGGTGGCCTTGGTGCCTTTGATGACACTCTGGTCCTGAGGGGGAGTGTTGATACGTGTACGAGCTATAGGGGAGAGAGAGAGTGGATGCATGAACACACATGTTCTGATTTCGCCAAGTGGCACATTTTGTCACTGGAACAAGTCACACATTGTCCCTGGATCAAGTCCATCAACCAATCAGATAATAGTCTGCTATGTGACATCATCAAAATGTGCAAGATTTAGCGAGTCTCACCCAGGGACCGACGTAGTGCACAAGACACTCCCTCCTCCCACCTACACACACACACTCACCCCACACCAACAGGTCAGCAGCAGCCTCGTCTATGCCCCGGGAATTGCTGGCCATGCAGGTATAGGTGCCAGCATCTGATAAGTGGGAGGGAGAGATGAGCAGGCTGCCTGACTCCAGCAGGGTGAACCTGGGCAGCTGGACAGAACCACTGGCCAGGACACGCTCACCTGGGGGTAGAGAGAGAGAGAAAGAGAGAGAGAGAAACACAGTTAATTGGGGACACTCATATGTGTTTTTGTAATTGACCTCTGATGTCTTGTTGGGTTTGGAAAATGTAGAAGCTGGGGAAACTGTTTGTGGTAACTGATTGATTGATTGTTACTATTTATGTTACTATTTATTGATTTAATTTTGTATTCAATGTTATTTTGCAAAAGAGACCTGTGGCTCAAAATCGTTGCCCACACCTGCCCAGCTTCACTACTCTGGACGGTTCTGACTTAGAATATGTGGACAACTACAAATACCTAGGTGTCTGGTTAGACTGTAAACTCTCCTTCCAGACTCACATTAAGCATCTCCAATCCAAAATTAAATCTAGAATCGGCTTCCTATTTCGCAACAAAGCATCCTACACTCATGCTGGCAAACACACCCTCGTAAAACTGACTATCCTACCAATCCTTGACTTCGGCGATGTCATTTACAAAATAGCCTCCAACACTCTACTCAGCAAATTGGATGCAGTCTATCACAGTGCCACCCGTTTTGTCACCAAAGCCCCATATACTACCCACCACTGCAACCTGTATGCTCTCGTTGGCTGGCCCTCGCTTCATATTCGTCGCTAAACCCACTGGCTCCACGTCATCTATAAGTCTCTGATAGGTAAAGCCCACGCCTTATCTCAGCTCACTGGTCACCATAGCAGCACCCACTTGTAGCAAGCGCTCCAGCAGATATATTTCACTGGTCACCCCCAAAGCCAATTCCTCCTTCGGCCGCCATTCCTTCCAGGTCTCTGCTGCCAATGACTGGAACGAACTACAAAAATCACTGAAGCTGGAGACTCATGTTTCCCTTACTAGCTTTAAGCATCAGCTGTCAGAGCAGCTCACAGATCACTGTACCTGTACATAGCCCATCTGTAAATAGCCCATCCAACTACCTCATCCCCGTACTGTTATTTATTTGATTTATTTTGCCCCTTTGCACCCCAGTATCTCTACTTGCACACTTATCACTCTAGTGTTAATGCTATATTGTAATTATTTTGCCACTATGGCCTATTTATTGCCCTACCTCCCTTATCCTACCTAATTTGCACACACTGTATATATATTTTTCTATTCTATTATTGACTACTGTATGTTTGTTTATTCCATGAGAACTGTGTTGTTGTATGTGTCGCACTGCTTTGCTTTATCTTGGCCAGGTCGCAGTTGTAAATGAGAACTTGTTCTCAACTGGCCTACCTGGTTAAATATTTTTTTATTTTTTTTATTAAAAAAATATAAAATATGACTCTCTGCTTAAATAAAGGTTAAATAAAAAACATATTAAACTAATGGCTGTTATTAGTCTGCATGAGCTAGATAGACTGGTACCATGGGATATACTGTGGATTCATCCAGCCTTTTGCAGATATTTGAGTAATGTTATGATTGGACTGCTCCATTCTGGTTAAGTTCATTATTCAATCATAATGGAAAAAACATATTGTGAATGTCTGCTTCTCCCCTATGACACAGTGTGTGCCTGGTGGAGGGGTGCAGTGGAGAGAGTCTGACCTTTCTGCCAGGTGATGGCCGGTCTGGGAGCTCCTGATGTTTCACAGTGGAGGATGATTGACATGCCATCAATCACTGTACTGTCGGATGGCCCAGCTGTGATGTTAGGGGCGATGCCTGAGGGGAGACACACACGTACACGCACACACGAGAGACGGAGAGAGAGCAGGTTAGAGACACAGACAACACATACTGTTGAGAGAGAAGGTACGGTGCAGGTCCATTTTTGTTGTTGAAAAAAAGACGTACAAACACACGCATGTACACAGGCACGCACACACACACACACACACACACACACACACACACACACACACACACACACACACACACACACACACACACACACACACACACACACACCCCTTCACACACATTGATTGGAAGCACAAAGGCAGGCAGAGGGTTACAGAGAGGTGAGGGAAAGAAGTTGTCTTCAATAGGAACTCATCAAACCCCTCCAGACATTAATGGCTCTGTCTGAGACAGACTTTTTCTCTGTCCTGGATCTGTGTTCAGCGAGCACTTTGTAGCTCTAACACTCCCAGGATCAACAGAGCAGTCATTCCCTTCATACCATCCACTCACAACCCAGAAAGAAAGAGAGAGAGCGTGAAAGAGAGAGAGCGAGGGAGTGAAGGAAAAGGGAAAAGACAGGTTGACAAAGCCTTCTCCCCCGTTCCCAACAGGCAATTAATCAAAGTCTTAGAAGATGACATCAGAACATGCCACTCGTAGAAGTGACAGAGAGAGAGAGAAAGAGAGGAAGGTAAAGAAAGAGAGTTAGTAGAAAGAGAAGGGAGTGGTACGTGGCACACCGATAGAGAACAGGGAGGGCTAGGGAGAGCAGCAATACACCCGGTAGGCTGAGACAGATTAGAGGACGGTGCTTCAGGTAGAGAGAGGGAGGGGTGTACTAACAGAACCATTCATTCATTCGGATAACAGGGTTGAAATAAGTGGTACACATCAACGCAGGAAGCGCAAGGACTGAGACGGTGAGTAAAAATAATAAAAAGAACAGCATGGAGACTCACTAGTGACAGCCAGGTAGGTGTTGGTCTGCACCTCTCCAGCCAGGTTCCGGGCGAAACACTGGAACATTCCTGTGTCATCGGGCAGAAGGCCGTTGACCTGCAGACTGCCTCCCACCAACACCCTGTACCTCGGGGTCTTCACCGGACTGATGGGCACCGCATCCTTATACCACACAATGTCTGGCTGAGGCACACCTAGAGGAGGGAGAGAGGTAGTTATGTACTGGAAAAGTGGTAAACACACTTTTGTCCTGGATATGTGGATATGAGGGGATATATAATCAAACACACACATACCTGGATATGTGGATATGTGGATATGAGGATATGTGGATATGTGTATATGTGGGGATATATAATCAAACACACACATACCTGGATATGTGGATATGTGGATATGAGGATATGTGGATATGTGGATATGTGGATATGTGGGGATATATAATCAAACACACACATACCTGGATATGTGGATATGTGGATATGTGGATATGAGGATATGTGGATATGTGGATATGTGGATATGTGGATTGATATGTGGATATGAGGATATGTGGATATGTGGATATGTGGATATGAGGATATGTGGATATGAGGATATGTGGATATGAGGATATGTGGATATGTGGATATGTGGGGACAGAAATACACACACATAGACACAGACAGATACACATGTGATAATGCTCTGAACTCATACATGTGCGTCCATACGGACACATATGAAGCATATGCATACACACAGATACCCGGAAATGTGCACGTCTCACCTCGTGCCTGGCAGGGGATATCCACCACTTTCTCCATCTCGGCAGTAATGTGTTTCTCTGGTTCCTTCACAAACTGGGGAGGCTCTGAAGGAGAGAGAGATATGGTCATCCACTAAAAGTCTCACACATTTGCAGGATTTACGCAAAACACATGTTTCTCAAGATATGATTTGGCCATTCAGAATCGTAAATTCATGAACACAGATCAAACTAAACTAATGCATACCTTGAACATGTAAGAATGCCCCAGATTCTCACCCTGTACATGTAATTAGAACCCTAAGAGGCCACAGAGTCTTACCTTGAACATGTAGGTAGGCCCCAGATATAGTCTTACCTTGAACATGTAGGTAGGCCCCAGATATATTCTTACCTTGAACATGTAGGTAGGCCCCAGATATATTCTTACCTTGAACATGTAGGTAGGCCCCAGATATATTCTTACCTTGTACATGTAGGTAGGCCCCAGATATATTCTTACCTTGAACATGTAGGTAGGCCCCAGATATATTCTTACCTTGAACATGTAGGTAGGCCCCAGATATATTCTTACCTTGTACATGTAGGTAGGCCCCAGATATATTCTTACCTTGAACATGTAGGTAGGCCCCAGATATATTATTACCTTGAACATGTAGGTAGGCCCCAGATATATTATTACCTTGAACATGTAGGTAGGCCCCAGATATATTCTTACCTTGAACATGTAGGTAGGCCCCAGATATATTATTACCTTGAACATGTAGGTAGGCCCCAGATATATTATTACCTTGAACATGTAGGTAGGCCCCAGCGTTGACAGAAGGCACACTGCTGCTGCGGAGGACCACCTCACACTCATAGAACCCTGAGTCACTGACCACAGGGCTGATAATGGTCAGTCTGCGGTTGAAGTCACTCAGACCACTGGTGACCAGAACCCTGTTCTTCCTCCATGTGATGCTGAGTTTGATCAGGGGTCTGGGACGGAAACGAGAGAGAGAGAGAGAGAGAGAGAGAGAGAGAGAGAGAGAGAGAGAGAGAGAGAGAGAGAGAGAGAGAGAGAAAGAAAGAGAGTCATGATTTTGAAAAGACACAAATATATTTACAGAATATTTACAGAACAAACACAGACAGATTAGTAGTTGACTCATTAATCACTCGTTACACTTTTGGCTTCTCAAAAAATCAGAACCAAAACCAATCAGTCTGTCTGGAAGACAACAGATAATGACAGATTTGAGACTAGAGAGTGGGGAAGCATGGATTTACCTGGCGTTGGCGACACACTCCATGGTGACTTCAGACGTGCCTGACACTACACTGGTGTTCCTGGGGGGGATGATTATGGTGGGGGCGATAGGGTCTGCAGGACCACCCACATCTGGAGAGAGAGAGAGAGAGAGAGAGAGAGGGAGAGAAAGATAAATATATAGAGTACTGCACACACTACAATTACTTAGGCCAATATCCACTAATAATAAAAACTCAAAAAATAGCAATTAAGTTTTGGAAACATCTCAAATACAGTGACCCCCTCTCATATCATTACCCAGCCCTGCAATACGAAGAGTTAAGCAAAGAAAATAGTCCCCTCATTGAGCTGGTCCTGGGGCTAAGTTCACAAACCTGTTCTACTAACACACTGAAGCCTCAGGACCAGAACATCCAATCAATCAGATCAAACCATATTACAACACAGTCAAAACAAAACCACATTACTTATTGGGAAACACAAGCACAAAGCAGAATGCAGTGCCATCTGGCCCTAAATCGACAGTACACTGTGGCAAACTTTTTGACCATGGTTACTGATCAAAACCGTGACAAAGTACAGGCTCAGTGAGCAAAGCCTTGCCATTGAGAAGGGTAGACACAGGAAAACCTGGCACCCTGTAGAGGAAAGGTTTGAATGTCATTTCCCCAAATTTGAAACCCTTATTCAAGGTTTCAAAGACCTCTCTGATGAGGATAGACTACCCGTCCTGTTGGGGGAGGAACCAGACAGCTGTGGGTTGGCAGTGCACTAGATTGCTGCCTGCCATTAGGTGAAGGACAGTGTTGACAGACCAACCAACCTGCACATGTCCTCTATGCTTATTGTCATTGTTCAATGTATGGTTATTTTTACCCTTGGTTATTGTTGCTACTGTTGTCCCATTGACAATACTGATTATTATTATTCATTATGTAAATATTGTACATCTCCAAAGTAACTTTGGCAACATGTACATTGTTACCTCATGCCAATAAAGCAAATTAAATTGAATTGAATTGAGAGAGCGAGAGAGGGAGAGAGAGAAAGAGGGATAGACAGTAAGTGTGAAATAGAGAGAATGAGAGAGGGAGAGAGACACATTTCCTCAGCGAAAACAATGTACTGAGCAAATGTCAAATTGTTTTTACCAAATTACTGTACGACAGACCACGTATTCACCCTGCACACCCTAATTGACAAACACACAAACCAAAACAAAGGAAAAGGATTTTCATGCTTTGTTGATTTCAAAAAAGCTTTCGACTCAATTTGACATGAGGACCTGCTTTATACAAATTGTTGGAAAGTGGTGTTGGGAGAAAAATATATGACAATATAAAATCCATGTACACAAACAACAAGTGTGTGGTTAAAATTGGCAAAAAACACACACATTTCTTTCCACAGGGCCATGGGGTGAGACAGGGGTGCAGCTTAAGCCCCACCCTCTTCAACATATATATCAACGAATTGGCGAGGGCACTAGAACGGTCTGCAGCTCCTGTCCTCAACCTACTAGAATCTGAAGTCAAATGTCTACTGTTTGCTGATGATCTGGTGCTTCTGTCCCCAACCAAGGAAGGCCTACAGCAGCACCTTGATCATCTGCACAGATTCTGTCAGACCTGGGCCCTGACAGTAAATCTCAGTAAGACAAACATAATGGTGTTCCAAAAAAGGTCCAGTTGCCAGGACCTTCTCAAGAGAAGATAGGCTATGTGCACACTGCCCACAAAATGAGGTGGAAACTGAGCTGCACTTCCTAACCTCCTGCCAAATGTATGACCATATTAGAGACACATATTTCCCTCAGATTACCCACAGAGCCCAACAAAGAATTATGGGGTGAAATACCACAGTGTGCCATCACAGCAGCAAGATTTGTGACCTGTTGCCACAAGAAAAGGGCAACCAGTGAAGAACAAACACCATTGTAAATACTACCTATATTTATGTTTATTTATTTTCTATTTGCACATCGTTACAACACTGTATTAAACTGTAAACTGTACAACACTGTAATAAAATAACTTTTCTTTTATTATCTACTTCACTTGCTTTGGCAATGTAAACATATGTTTCCCATGCCCATAAAGCCCTTGAATTGAATTGAAATTTAATTGAGAGAGAGAGGGAGAGGGGGAGAGAGAGAGAGAGAGAGAGAGAGAGAGAGAGAGAGAGAGAGAGAGAGACAGAGAGAGAGAGAGAGACAGAGAGAGACAGAGAGAGAGAGAGAGAGAGAGAGTGAGAGAGAGAGAGAGAGAGAGAGAGAGAGAGAGAGAGAGAGAGAGAGAGAGAGAGAGATAGAGAGAGAGAGAGAGAGAGAACACAACGGGCTCAAACAGTGATCAGTGTGTGTTTTCTGTGTGCATGACAGCGTACTCTATACAATAGATATGATGCAATCTAAAAGGTATGCAGTTCATATTAAATGTCGCTACGGATGGTCTGCTCTGGCTTATTAAATAGCCAAAGCTCATTTTCAGGCCGGAGCCGTGCTGAACAGTACATTTCATTTCCAGTGGGCAGAGTGGATAAGTGTACATGTGTGCGGCCATGTGAGATATTGGAACTGACCGGAGCATACATCTCTGTTCTGACATAGCACTGAGGAGAATAGAACAGGACAGTACAGTGGCCACTGGTAATAACATTTGCTACGGAACTGGAAAAATTGGAAAATATTGCTACACCAAAGCCAAAACTGTGAAAGGCTAAACCTTAGAGAGGTAGAGAGAGACAGCAAGACAGACAGACACAGAGAGAGAGAGACAGAGACAGAGAGAGAGAGAGAGAGAGAGAGAGAGAGAGAGAGACAGACAGAGAGAGAGACAGAGAGAGAGACAGAGAGAGAGAGAGAGACAGCGAGAGAGAGACAGAGAGAGACAGAGAGAGAGAGACAGAGAGAGAGAGAGAGACAGAGAGAGAGAGACAGAGAGAGAGAGACAGAGAGAGAGAGACAGAGACAGAGAGAGAGAGACAGAGAGAGACAGAGAGATAGAGACACAGAGAGAGAGAGACATAGAGAGAGAGAGACAGAGAGAGAGACCGAGAGAGAGCTTGTGTGTGGGTTTGTGTGAGGATTCCATGAAGGAAAGCCCATGGCAGTAGGAAAGCTTAGTCTAGAGTCCAGGAGAAACACATTGTGATCCATCTATCCTACCATGGCTGCATACACACCTCAGAAACAACTAAAGTTTGAGTGGGTGACATGGCCGTGGCGGTTATGAAATTTTGTCAGAGGGTTATTGTCATGCAAAAGAATGCCAGTCTCACGGTAATTAACCGTTAATTAACATAAACAGGTTTAGTATCTCCAGGCCTCCACACATAGAAGCCACTGATGCACGCCTTGGCAACTTTAACATTTAAAAACATACAATAAATCAATTATATATACACCATCACAATAAATCCATTATTTATTTTATTCACGTCTAAATAAACATGATGACATGAAAAAAATGTGTTTCAGAAGAAAATTCTATGAGTTGTCCTACTGTATGTTATCTGGCTGTCCCCAACTGGCTGTCCCCAACTGGCTGTCCCCAAACATACAGTATTTCATTAAACCGGGCCATGCCATAGACCGTAGGCTTGTTTGTTTAGCTGACAAGATATGCTTATATGTCCCATGCCATTATTTTATGATATGATTTTATAGTAAGACAAATATAATTGAACTTAGCTGAATAACTGCGCAACTGCGCATATGAAGTGTCTATGTTGAGTGTAAAAGTGATCATTTGAAACAGGTCCTATATGCTAGATTTAGAGTTATTTGGCAACTTTAGTTGTGAAGGATACAAACCTTAGAACGTGTTAGAAATCCAAACATATGGGCTGCATGGAGCGACTATAGGATGTTGATGATTTGAGAACGAGGTTAAAAAAAAAGAAGACGCTTGCTCTCTGTTCCTTGCCTCAGGCTGCACAGCTGTTCTCTCACCAAGAGATCATATTTTCACCCATCAGACTATTCTCATTTGAATCTTGTCTTTACTAATATGTACAATTTGTTTCGATTTAGAATGGCCCATTATCAAATGGGCAGGAACAGAGGCAGGGGGAAAAGAGACATTCACGAGTCCATTCATCTGTCTGAATGGAAGCCGAGCACTTTCCTGACGGTCTGTTAAACACTAATGATGGGTTGGCTACTTGGGTTTTATAGTGGGGCTTAATATGAGCAGCTGAGGAATAAATATAACAACACTCATTTCACTCCGTGAAAGTGGTTCAAGAACATCTATAGTAACAAGTTTTCGCAATGAAACATACAGTATTTCATTAAACCGGGCAATCTGCATTGTGTCCCGCCACCCACCACCCCGTCTTTTAACCACTCTTTTACGCTACTCTCTGTTTATCATATATGCATAGTCACTTTAACCATATCTACATGTACATACTACCTCAATCAGCCTGACTAACCTGTGTCTGTATGTAGCCTCTCTACTTTTATAGCCTCGCTACGGTATATAGCCTGTCTTTTTACTGTTGTTTTATTTCTTTACTTACCTATTGTTCACCTAATACCTTTTCTGCACTGTTGGTTGGAGCCTGTAAGTAAGCATTTCACTGTAAGGTCTTCTACACCTGTTGTATTCGGCGCACGTGACAAATACACATTGATTTGATTGGTTGACACCCTGTCTTGTGTGTTTGGGAAAGAAATAAAGGACAGAGAGGAGGAGATGGAAACGCACGGTGGTGAGATATTCTGTATAGCTAAAGGTAATGTGTCACCCAATGAATTATGAAAATATTTGTAAAAAAAACAACTCAATACTGTGCTATTCAAAATGGCCCTGCACAATCAATGAACCAACTGCATTGCCTGGGGCTCTACGTTCTCTCCCAGAGAATATTTTGGAGCTTAAGGTAACCAGTCCATCCAGTAGACGTAATAATACAGTCCACACTCAAAGGCCATTACTACAGGCTAGACCCATTATGTACCAAAGACATCTTAAATCACGTTTGTTTTATATTTTTTCTACTATGCGCAATGCGCAATATGCGGTAGGCTGTGTATTGTATAACGGCACAACCATACTTTTAATTCAATATGCGGTAGGCTGTGTATTGTATAACGGCACAACCATACTTTTAATTCAATATGCGGTAGGCTGTGTATTGTATAACGGCACAACCATACTTTTAATTCAATATGCGGTAGGCTGTGTATTGTATAACGGCACAACCATACTTTTAATTCAATATGCGGTAGGCTGTGTATTGTATAACGGCACAACCATACTTTTAATTCAATATGCGGTAGGCTGTGTATTGTATAACGGCACAACCATACTTTTAATTCAATATGCGGTAGGCTGTGTATTGTATAACGGCACAACCATACTTTTAATTCAATATGCGGTAGGCTGTGTATTGTATAACGGCACAACCATACTTTTAATTCAATATGCGGTAGGCTGTGTATTGTATAACGGCACAACCATACTTTTAATTCAATATGCGGTAGGCTGTGTATTGTATAACGGCACAACCATACTTTTAATTCAATATGCGGTAGGCTGTGTATTGTATAACGGCACAACCATACTTTTAATTCAATATGCGGTAGGCTGTGTATTGTATAACGGCACAACCATACTTTTAATTCAATATGCGGTAGGCTGTGTATTGTATAACGGCACAACCATACTTTTAATTCAATATGCGGTAGGCTGTGTATTGTATAACGGCACAACCATACTTTTAATTCAATATGCGGTAGGCTGTGTATTGTATAACGGCACAACCATACTTTTAATTCAATATGCGGTAGGCTGTGTATTGTATAACGGCACAACCATACTTTTAATTCAATATGCGGTAGGCTGTGTATTGTATAACGGCACAACCATACTTTTAATTCAATATGCGGTAGGCTGTGTATTGTATAACGGCACAACCATACTTTTAATTCAATATGCGGTAGGCTGTGTATTGTATAACGGCACAACCATACTTTTAATTCAATATGCGGTAGGCTGTGTATTGTATAACGGCACAACCATACTTTTAATTCAATATGCGGTAGGCTGTGTATTGTATAACGGCACAACCATACTTTTAATTCAATATGCGGTAGGCTGTGTATTGTATAACGGCACAACCATACTTTTAATTCAATATGCGGTAGGCTGTGTATTGTATAACGGCACAACCATACTTTTAATTCAGTTAGTTTTTTTCGGGCTTGGGCTCATATGCCTATGCATTAGCGCTAATATGCATATGGGGGTTTGGAACTAATCTTCACCTTAGAAAGAGCTGTCCATTTCGTTGTGTTAGGCTTTAAAACATCTACAATAACCATGTTTTACACTCAGTTTCAACCTGCTGTTGAACTTCTTTCTTCATATTGATCATCACAGTGAGGTGTTTTAAGAGCATGATACTCTTTTGATGATAAGTGTTTGATGTGATTTTTAATGCCATTTGCATTGATGTCAGAGTGGTTAGAGGGGACAATAGAGCCCTGAGTACCAGGCCATTAGGACCTGATGATCGTTAGCGAGTTGGGTACTGCCAAAGCATGTCCAGACTGCATGGGACTCAGCGGTCACGTGGAATTGTACTGCAGTCATGGCGCATGACTGCTAGTGTGGCGGTAATATGGTCACCGCAACAGCTCTAAGTGTGTCTGTCTATGTGTGTGTTTTACTGACAGAATAATCTTCCCCTGTACACCACCCTCTCTCCGTCCTTCCGACACCGATCTAGGATCAGTTGAGTGTTGGTGGACCCCAGGGGAATAAAGCTGTGTGAGGGACATCCCTGCAGGGACCAAGAGAAAGCACACACACATACACACACACACACACACACACAAAATCTGGCAAGGGCTGTGTGTCCTTCACAGGGGCAGTGTGTGTCTCTCTCTCTGGCACCCCCCCACTTTATCTCCCTCTGCTATAATGTCTGTCTGTCAGCCTGCTCTGTTCTGTTTGCTCTATTCTGTCTGCTCTGTTCTATTTTGTCTGTTCTGTTCCGTCTGCTCTTCTCTGTCTGCCTGTCTTCTCTTTTCTGTCTGCTCTGTTCTGTCTGCTCTATTCTGTCTTCTCTTCTCTGTCTGCTATTGTCTGTTCTGTCTGCTCTGTTCTGTCTGCTCTATTATGTCTGCTCTGTTCTATCTGTTCTGTTCTATCTGCTCTGTTCTATACTGTTTGCTCTGTTCTGTTCTGTTCTGTTCTGCCTGCCTGCCTGTCTGCTCTTTTCTGTCTGCTCTTTTCTGTTCTGTCTGCTCTACTCTGTCCGCTCTGTTCTGTTCTGTCTGCTCTGTTCTATACTGTCTGCTCTGCTCTGGTCTGTATGCTCTGTTCTGTCTATTCTGTTATTTCTTTCTGCCTGTCTGCTCTTTTCTGTCTGCTCCGTTCTTCTCTGTCTGCTCTATTATATATGTTATGTTCTGTCTGCTCTGTTCTGTCTGCTCTGTTCTGTTCTGTTCTGTTCTGTCTGCTCTGTTCTATACTGTCTGCTCTGGTCTATCTGCTCTGGTCTGTCTGCTCTGTTCTGTCTGCATGCCTGCTCTATTATGTCTGCTCTGTTCTGTCTGCTCTGTTCTGATCTGTCTGCTCTGGTTTATCATGTCTGCTCTGGTCTGTCTGCTCTGTTTCCCTGTCTGCTCTATTATATCTGCTCTCTTCTGATCTGTCTGCTCTGTCTGCTCTGTTCTGTCTGTTCTGTCTGCTCAGATCTGTCTGCTCAGTTCTGTCTTCTCTGTCTTCTCTGTTCTGTCTGCTCTGTTCTGTCTGCTCTGTTCTGTCTGTTCTGTCTGCTCTATTCTGTCTGCTCTGTTCGGTCTGCTCTGTTCTGTCTGCTCTGTTCGGTCTGCTCTTCTCAGTCTGCTCTGTCTGTTCTGTTTGCTCTGTCCTGTCTTCTCTGTCTGCTCAGTTCTGTCTGCTCTGTCTTCTCTGTCTGCTCTGTTTGGTCTGCTCGGTTATGTCTGCTCTGTTCTGTCTGCTATGTTCTGTCTTCTCTGTCTGCTCTGTTCTGCCTGCTCTGTTCGGTCTGCTCTGTTCTGTCTGCTCTGTTCTGTCTGTTCTGTCTTCTCTGTCTGCTCTGTCTGCTCTATCTGCTCTGTTCTGTTTTGCTCTGTTCTGTCTATTCTGTCTGTCTGTCTGTTCTGGTCCCGCTACTCCTCTGAGATCTACTGTCTGGGTCTGAGTTATGTTCTAATCAACTGTCCCCCTGCACTGTGCCATAGGCCATGTCTGCTTCCTCTATAATCAAGTCTAATACCTTGAACTGCACCAGCCTGCGCTTGATTCTCTCTCAATGTGGAATCTGCTATGCTGCTGCTGGCCATAGTGTCTGTGTCTGGAAGTGTGTGTGTGTGTGGGTGTCATATAATCAACTCTTCACCAGAGAGCAGCTGCTTCCTTCGCTTGTCTTATACAGTATAATCAACTCTATCTGCCTGCTGCAGTGTGTGTGTGTGTATGTATGTGTGTGTGGGCATGCATCCTTGTGTGTGTGTGTCTAAGTGTGTCTATATGTGTGTGCATGTGGTCCATGTGTGTATGTGCAAGCCTTCATTCATGTGTGCATATCTCTCCATATGGCTTCACTGCTACTCACTGTCAACAGACAGGGTGATGGGTTGGCTGGTCTTGTTTTCCCCGTTCTTGTCGTTGACCGCCTGTACATAGTAGCGTCCAGCATCAGGGGCCACCGTGGACAGGATGACCAGAGTGTTGTCCAGGGTAATGGCTCTGAGGAACACAGAGAGACATGTTCGGTCACTACACTGCCAATAACACCACACAGAAAAAACCCTCTGTAGGCTATCTTTGTGCAGGGTTTTGCTCCAGCCCAGCACAACCTGCATTATTGAGATCCTATTTGACTTATTTCTCTTGGACACACAGTCTTGCATAACACACACACACACACACACACACACACACACACACACACACACACACACACACACACACAACACACACACACACACACACACACACACACACACACACACACACACACACACACACTTTCTTCCCCAGGAACAAATGTCCTCCAGGAATAGAACTGAATAAGATCCTGCAGTCAACCAATTATAGCCCCACCTTTGTTTACAATCAATGTTTGCTTATTATCAGCACCTGTTCACCAATTTGGAGCTGGATTGAATGTTTCGACACGTTGCCACCTACACCCTCACCCTCCCTCTCCCTCCGTTTCTCTCTCTCTCTCCTCCAAGAGACAGCATACTAATGTGAATGCACCTCGCCCCTGGAGGAATACAAACCACCACCAACACTCTGAGGATCATACAGTACACACATATACTACTATACAATCAGTGCAACAGAAAGGAAATGTTGGATGGATATTAACAAATGAAGTGCATGCACAAGTAAAGTTAAATACAAGCACATTCACTATTTATGCAAAAGTATGTGGACACCCTTAAAATTAGTGGATTCGGCTATTTCAGGTATACCCAATGCTGACAAGTGTACAGTATAAAATTGAGCACACGGCCATGCAATCTCCATAGACAAACATAGGCAGTAGAATAGTCTTACTGAAGATCTCAGTGACTTTCAACGTGGCACCGTCGTAGGATGCCACCTTTCCAAGAAGTCACATTTCTGTCCTGCTACAGCTTCCCCGGTCAACAGTAAGTGCTGTTATTGTGAAGTGGAAACTTATAGGCGCAACAACGGCTCAGCCACGAAGTGGTAGGCCACACAAGCTCACAGAACGGGCCCGCGCATAGTGCATAAAAATCGTCTGTCCTCAATAACTGCGCACCATGCGCCATGTCAAGCGTCGGCTGGAGTGGTGTTAAACTCGTGGCCTCTGGAGCAGGGGCAACACGTTCTCTGAAGTGATGAATTGCGCTTAACCATCTGGTAGCCCGATGGACGAATCTGAGTTTGGCGGATGCCAGAAGAACACTACCTGCCCCAATGCATAGTGCCAACTGTAAAGTTTGGTGGATGAGGAATAATGGGGCTATTTTTCATGGTTTGTGCTAGGTCCCTTAGTTCCAGTGAAGGGAAATCTTAACGCTACAGCATACAATGACATTCTAGACGATTCTGTGCTTCCAACTTTGTGGCAACAGTTTGAGGAAGGCCCATTTCTGTTTCATTATGACAATGCCCCCATGCACAAAGCAAGTCCCATACAGAAATGGTTTGTCGAGATCGGTGTGGAAGAACTTGACTGGTCTGCACAGAGCCCTGACCTGAACCCCATCAAACACCTTTGGGATGAATTGAAACGCTGACTGCGAGCCCGGCCTAATCGCCCAACATCAGTGTCCGACCTCACTAATGCTCTTGTGGCTGAGTGGAAGCAAGTCCCTGCAGCAATGTTCCAACATCTAATGGAAAGCCTTCCCTGAAGAGAGGAGGCTGTTATAACAGCAAAGGGGGGAACAACTCCATAATAATGCCCATGATTTTGTAATGAGATGTTCAACAAGCAGGTGTCCACATACTTTTGGTCATGTAGTGTATGTGCCCCTTTAGTTTATCTTCACATGCATACCGGAGACAACATTTCTAGGTGCAATGCTCAGTACTGAACCGTCCCTGAATGAACAAGGCCGTGGTATTGGAATCAACTGGAAGTCTGGGAGACTTAATGAGTATGCACTTGGCAACCAGCAGCAGTGGTAAGAGGTTGTTGTGATTAATGGTGGGTTGTAAATAAGTGGCTCGGCTGTGTGTCACGGATGGTGTGCTTTACTTATGTTCAATTCGGAGTGGAGAGGTGCTTGGTTTGGCTTCCTGGGGTGTATGCACGCCCCTATGTACCAGCAGACCCTGACGCAGTTATAGCACAGTGAGGGTGCTGCGGTTCGCCTGCCGATACGTCCCTCCTCCTCTAATCACAGACACATACAGACACACATGCACACACACCATGAACCCCTTCACCCCCCCACTCTCCCCTCACACGTACACTGAGTTTAGATGCCATCTACAGTGCCTTGCGAAAGTATTCGTCCCCCTTGAACTTTGCAACCTTTTGCCACATTTCAGGCTTCAAACATAAAGATATAAAACTGTAATGTTTTGTGAAGAATCAACAACAAGTCGGACACAATCAAGAAGTGGAACAACATTTTTTGGATATTTCAAACTTTTTTAACAAATCAAAAACTGAAAAATTGGGCGTGCAAAATTATTCAGCCCCCTTAAGTTAATACTTAGTAGCGCCACCTTTTGCTGCGATTACAGCTGTAAGTCGCTTGGGGTATGTCTCTATCAGTTTTGCACATCGAGAGACTGAAATTTTTTCCCATTCCTCCTTGCAAAACAGCTCGAGCTCAGTGAGGTTGGATGGAGAGCATTTGTGAACAGCAGTTTTCAGTTCTTTCCACAGATTCTCGATTGGATTCAGGTCTGGACTTTGACTTGGCCATTCTAACACCTGGATATGTTTATTTTTGAACCATTCCATTGTAGATTTTGCTTTATGTTTTGGATCATTGTCTTGTTGGAAGACAAATCTCCGTCCCAGTCTCAGGTCTTTTGCAGACTCCATCAGGTTTTCTTCCAGAATGGTCCTGTATTTGGCTCCATCCATCTTCCCATCAATTTGAACCATCTTCCCTGTCCCTGCTGAAGAAAAGCAGGCCCAAACCATGATGCTGCCACCACCATGTTTGACAGTGGGGATGGTAGGTTCAGGGTGATGAGCTGTGTTGCTTTACGCCAAACATAACGTTTTGCATTGTTGCCAAAAAGTTCAATTTTGGTTTCATCTGACCAGAGCACCGTCTTCCAAATGTTTGGTGTGTCTCCCAGGTGGCTTGTGGCAAACTTTAAACAACACTTTTTATGGATATCTTTGAGAAATGGCTTTCTTCTTGCCACTCTTCCATAAAGGCCAGATTTGTGCAATATACGACTGATTGTTGTCCTATGGACAGAGTCTCCCACCTCAGCTGTAGATCTCTGCAGTTCATCCAGAGTGATCATGGGCCTCTTGGCTGCATCTCTGATCAGTCTTCTCCTTGTATGAGCTGAAAGTTTAGAGGGACGGCCAGGTCTTGGTAGATTTGCAGTGGTCTGATGCTCCTTCCATTTCAATATTATCGCTTGCACAGTGCTCCTTGGGATGTTTAAAGCTAGGGAAATCTTTTTGTATCCAAATCCGGCTTTAAACTTCTTCACAACAGTATCTCGGACCTGCCTGGTGTGTTCCTTGTTCTTCATGATGCTCTCTGCGCTTTTAACGGACCTCTGAGACTATCACAGTGCAGGTGCATTTATACGGAGACTTGATTACACACAGGTGGATTGTATTTATCATCATTAGTCATTTAGGTCAACATTGGATCATTCAGAGATCCTCACTGAACTTCTGGAGAGAGTTTGCTGCACTGAAAGTAAAGGGGCTGAATAATGTTGCACGCCCAATTTTTCAGTTTTTGATTTGTTAAAAAAGTTAGAAATATCCAATAAATGTCGTTCCACTTCATGATTGTGTCCCACTTGTTGTTGATTCTTCACAAAAAAATACAGTTTTATATCTTTATGTTTGAATCCTGAAATGTGGCAAAAGGTCGCAAAGTTCAAGGGGGCCGAATACTTTCGCAAGGCACTGTATGTGAAAAGTCCTGTTTATCAGCCATTAGGGTTCTGGGTGGTTCTTCAATTGTGATGGCATTTGCATCCCTCACCTTTGCAACCACGTAAAACACTTTAAAATGACAAATAGTTACATGTTTTTGTTTATATTGAACTGTTTATAACAGTGACCAAATATAATGCAAATCCTTAATACTGCAAAACGATGCATTGTTTAAAGTACTTAGAGTAAGCCAATTGGCTTGTCCCAGTAGTGATGAGTAGAGTTCAAGTGACATGTTTTGGGGATTTAGAGATATCTATCTATGATTTTGAATGCTAGAAAGTAAACAACAGTATTTAATACATTGTATAGATCAACAAAAACAAATAAGGCTATTCAAATCTGTATTTTTTTATTTTATATAAATTTAATATGTTTTATGTCATTTGTGTTACCGTCTTGAAAATCAATCATTGCAAAGATATACAAGGACCTTGATTATTCCCTCCAAACTGTTATCGGGGGAGGGGCCTATATTAAAGAAAACAAATAGCTAATCACACCTTTTTAATATGCCATAAATTTGAAGATTCCATTGGCGTTACTCAATTTAAATGCAAAGAAATAATCAGATTAGCAAACATTTTGTAAAGAATTAATGACCTTGTAATTGTTGATACCGTCATTCGTGTTCCTTTTCTCCTACTGCTGGTACAATGTCATCATTATGGTAAAAATATATATTTCAAGTCATTATGCTGCTACAGTATATTAGTTGATTTAGAATCAGAAAATGAAACCAAACAGATAGAAATTTAAAATCCAGAAAATGTAAGTACATTTTTTCCAAAATACCATGCTCAAAAGTACCTGCATTTCAGAATGCCCATTCTATAAGTAGGATGGCTAAAGAGCCCTGCTACTGCTAGACTGATATTCTACTGTATAACGAGCAGGGTCACTAACAAGAACACAGCTGAACAACAAGAACAGAAAAACCAACAATGGCCAGCAGACACAATGGGAGACCCACCGACTGATACACTGCTGCTGTGCGTGTGTGTGCATATGTGTGTGTGTGTGTGTGTGTACCTGAGCTGAACCCCTTATAAAAACACATCTCTCAAACATGATCTCTCCACTGCTGCATGTGGAAAACAACACAATGGCCCCCAGTAGAGGAGAGAGATGGCGGTGATGGAGGAGCAGGGTGCTATTGGTGCTGTATACCTGTTCTTTGGGTTCTCTTCATGACATACAAGTTCCAACCG